>NC_092090.1:86753846-86764487 GCF_045679555.1 Salvelinus alpinus
ACCGTGGTAACAAATGCTGTATCCTAGACACCGCGGTGACAGATGGTGTACCCTAGACGCTGTGCTGAAAGATGGTGTACCCTATAAAGTATGCTGTGTGTGTGTGTGTGTGTGTGTGTGTGTGTGTGTGTGTGTGTGTGTGTGTGTGTGTGTGTGTGTGTGTGTGTGTGTGTGTGTGTGTGTGTGTGTGTGTGTGTGTGTGTGTGTGTGTGTGTGGTGGGTTCCTATTCGGTAGCACAGCAGAGGAGTATCCTATGGAGAAAGCTAAATCTACTCAGGGTTTTCTAAAGCTAATTAGCTTCCGTTAGCTTCATAGTCCAAATCAAATCAAATCAAATTGTATTTGTCACATACACATGGTTAGCAGATGTTAATGCGAGTGTAGCGAAATGCTTGTGCTTCTAGTTCCGACAATGCAGTAATAACCAACAAGTAATCTAACCTAACAATTCCACAACTACTACCTTATACACACAAGTGTAAAGGGATAAAGAATATGTACATAAAGATACAGTGGGGAGAACAAGTATTTGATACACTGCCGATTTTGCAGGTTTTCCTACTTACAAAGCATGTAGAGGTCTGTAATTTTTATCATAGGTACACTTCAACTGTGAGAGACGGAATCTAAAACAAAAATCCAGAAAATCACATTGTATGATTTTTAAATAATTAATTTGCATTTTATTGCATGACATAAGTATTTGATCACCTACCAACCAGTAAGAATTCCGGCTCTCACAGACCTGTTAGTTTTTCTTTAAGAAGCCCTCCTGTTCTCCACTCATTACCTGTATTAACTGCACCTGTTTGAACTCGTTACCTGTATAAAAGACACCTGTCCACACACTCAATCAAACAGACTCCAACCTCTCCACAATGGCCAAGACCAGAGAGCTGTGTAAGGACATCAGGGATAAATTGTAGACCTGTACAAGGCTGGGATGGGCTACAGGACAATAGCCAAGCAGCTTGGTGAGAAGGCAACAACTGTTGGCACAATTATTAGAAAATGGAAGAAGTTCAAGATGACGGTCAATCACCCTCGGTGTGGGGCTCCATGCAAGATCTCACCTCGTGGGGCATCAATGATCATGAGGAATGTGAGGGATCAGCCCAGAACTACACGGCAGGACCTGGTCAATGACCTGAAGAGAGCTGGGACCACAGTCTCAAAGAAAACCATTAGTAACACACTACGCCGTCATGGATTAAAATCCTGCAGCGCACGCAAGGTCCCCCTGCTCAAGCCAGCGCATGTCCAGGCCCGTCTGAAGTTTGCCAATGACCATCTGGATGATCCAGAGGAGGAATGGGAGAAGGTCATGTGGTCTGATGAGACAAAAATAGAGCTTTTTGCTCTAAACTCCACTCGCCGTGTTTGGAGGAATAGAAGGATGAGTACAACCCCAAGAACACCATCCCAACCGTGAAGCATGGAGGTGGAAACATCATTCTTTGGGGATGCTTTTCTGCAAAGGGGACAGGACGACTGCACCGTATTGAAGGGAGGATGGATGGGGCCATGTATCGCGAGATCTTGACCAACAACCTCCTTCCCTCAGTAAGAGCATTGAAGATGGGTCGTGGCTGGGTCTTCCAGCATGACAACGACCCGAAACACACAGCCAGGGCAACTAAGGAGTGGCTCCGTAAGAAGCATCTCAAGGTCCTGGAGTGGCCTAGCCAGTCTCCAGACCTGAACCCAATAGAAAATCTTTGGAGGGAGCCGAAAGTCCGTATTGCCCAGCGACAGCCCCGAAACCTGAAGGATCTGGAGAAGGTCTGTATGGAGGAGTGGGCCAAAATCCCTGCTGCAGTTTGTGCAAACCTGGTCAAGAACTACAGGAAACGTATGATCTCTGTAATTGCAAACTAAGGTTTCTGTACCAAATATTCAGTTCTGCTTTTCTGATGTATCAAATACTTATGTCATGCAATAAAATGCAAATTAATTAATTAAAAATCATACAATGTGATTTTCTGGATTTTTGTTTTAGATTCCTTCTCTCACAGTTGAAGTGTACCTATGATAAAAATTACAGACCTCTACATGCTTTGTAAGTAGGAAAATCGGCAAAATCGGCAGTGTATCAAATACTTGTTCTCCCCACTGTATATGAATGAGTGATGGTACAGAACGGCATAGGCAAGATGCAGTAGATGGTATAGAGTACAGTATATACATATGAGATGAGTAATGTAGGGTATGTAAACATAAAGTGGCATAGTTTAAAGTGGCTAGTGATACATGTATTACATAAAGATGGCAAGATGCAGTAGATGATATAGAGTACAGTATATACATATACATATGAGATGAGTAATGTAGGGTATGTAAACATTATATTAAGTGGCATTGTTTAAAGTGGCTAGTGGTACATTTTTACATAATTTCCATCAATTCCCATTATTAAAGTGGCTGGAGTTGAGTCAGTATGTTGGCAGCGGCCGCTAAATGTTAGTGGTGGCTGTTTAACAGCCTGATGGCCTTGAGATAGAAGCTGTTTTTCAGTCTCTCGGTCCCTGCTTTGATGCACCTGTACTGACCTCGCCTTCTGGATGATAGCGGGGTGAACAGGCAGTGGCTTGGGTGGTTGTTGTCCTTGATGATCTTTATGGCCTTCCTGTGACATCGGGTGGTGTAGGTGTCCTGGAGGGCAGGTAGTTTGCCCCCGGTGATGCGTTGTGCAGACCTCACTACCCTCTGGAGAGCCTTACGGTTGTGGGCGGAGCAGTTGCCGTACCAGGCGGTGATACAGCCCGACAGGATGCTCTCGATTGTGCATCTGTAGAAGTTTGTGAGTGCTTTTGGTGACAAACCGAATTTCTTCAGCCTCCTGAGGTTGAAGAGGCGCTGCTGCGCCTTCTTCACAACGCTGTCTGTGTGGGTGGACCAATTTAGTTTGTCCGTGATGTGTACACCGAGGAACTTAAAACTTTCCACCTTCTCCACTACTGTCCCATCGATGTGGATAGGGGGGTGTTCCCTCTGCTGTTTCCTGAAGTCCACAATCATCTCCTTTGTTTTGTTGAGGTTGAGTGTGAGGTTATTTTCCTGACACCACACTCCGAGGGCCCTCACCTCCTCCCTGTAGGCCGTCTCGTCGTTGTTGGTAATCAAGCCTACCACTGTAGTGTCATCCGCAAACTTGATGATTGAGTTGGAGGCGTGCATGGCCACGCAGTCGTGGGTGAACAGGGAGTACAGGAGAGGGCTCAGAACGCACCCTTGTGGGGCCCCAGTGTTGAGGATCAGCGGGGTGGAGATGTTGTTACCTACCCTCACCACCTGGGGGCGGCCCGTCAGGAAGTCCAGGACCCAGTTGCACAGGGCGGGGTCGAGACCCAGGGTCTCAAGCTTGATGACGAGTTTGGAGGGTACTATGGTGTTAAATGCTGAGCTGTAGTCGATGAACAGCATTCTCACATAGGTATTCCGCTTGTCCAGATGGGTTAGGGCAGTGTGCAGTGTGGTTGCGATTGCGTCGTCTGTGGACCTGTTGGGTCGGTAAGCAAATTGGAGTGGGTCTAGGGTGTCCGGTAGGGTGGAGGTGATATGGTCCTTGACTAGTCTCTCAAAGCACTTCATGATGACGGAAGTGAGTGCTACGGGGCGGTAGTCGTTTAGCTCAGTTACCTTAGCTTTCTTGGGAACAGGAACAATGGTGGCCCTCTTGAAGCATGTGGGAACAGCAGACTGGGATAAGGATTGATTGAATATGTCCGTAACCACACCAGCCAGCTGGTCTGCGCATGCTCTGAGGACGCGGCTGGGAATGCCGTCTGGGCCTGCAGCCTTGCGAGGGTTAACACGTTTAAATGTTTTACTCACCTCGGCTGCAGTGAAGGAGAGCCCGCAGGTTTTGGTAGCGGGCCGTGTCAGTGGCACTGTATTGTCCTCAAAGCGAGCAAAGAAGTTATTTAGCCTGTCTGGGAGCAAGACATCCTGGTCCGCGACGGGGCTGGTTTTCTTTTTGTAATCCGTGATTGACTGTAGACCCTGCCACATACCTCTTGTGTCTGAGCTGTTGAATTGCGACTCTATTTTGTCTCTATACTGGGACTTAGCTTGTTTGATTGCCTTGCGGAGAGAATAGCTACACTGTTTGTATTCGGTCATGTTTCCGGTCACCTTGCCCTGGTTAAAAGCAGTGGTTCGCGCTTTCAGTTTCACGCGAATGCTGCCGTCAATCCACGGTTTCTGGTTTGGGAATGTTTTAATCGTTGCTGTGGGTACGACATCGTCAATGCACTTTCTAATGAACTCGCTCACCGAATCAGCGTATTCGTCAATATTGTTGTTGGACGCAATGCGGAACATATTCCAATCCGCGTGATCGAAGCAGTCTTGAAGCGTGGAATCAGATTGGTCGGACCAGCGTTGAACAGACCTGAGTGAGGGAGCTTGTTGTTTTAGTTTCTGTTTGTAGGCTGGAAGCAACAAAATGGAGTCGTGGTCAGCTTTTCCGAAAGGAGGGCGGGGGAGGGCCTTATATGCGTCGCGGAAGTTAGTATAACAATGATCCAAGGTTTTACCAGCCCTGGTAGCACAATCGATATGCTGATAGAATTTAGGGAGTTTTGTTTTCAGATTAGCCTTGTTAAAATCCCCAGCTACGATGAATGCAGCCTCAGGGTGTGTGGTTTCCAGTTTACAAAGAGTCAGATAAAGTTCGTTCAGGGCCATCGATGTGTCTGCTTGGGGGGGAATATATACGGCTGTGATTATAATCGAAGAGAATTCCCTTGGTAGATAATGCGGTCGACATTTGATTGTGAGGAATTCTAGATCAGGTGAACAGAATGACTTGAGTTCCTGTAAGTTGTTATGATCACACCACGTCTCGTTAATCATAAGGCATACACCCCCGCCCCTCTTCTTACCAGAAAGATGTATGTTTCTGTCGGCGCGATGCGTGAAGAAACCAGCTGGCTGCACCGACTCCGTTAGCGTCTCTTGAGTTAGCCATGTTTCCGTGAAGCAGAGAACGTTACAATCTCTGATGTCTCTCTGGAATGTTACCCTTGCTCGGATTTCATCAACCTTATTGTCAAGAGACTGGACATTGGCGAGTAGTATGCTAGGGAGTGGAGCGCGATGTGCCCGTCTCCGAAGCCTGACCAGGAGACCGCTACGTTTGCCCCTTTTACGGCGTCGCATAGGGTCGCCGGCTGGGATCAGATCCATTGTATTGGGTAGGCAAAACACTGGATCCGTTTCGGGAAAGTCATATTCCTGGTTGTAACGGTGGTGAGTTGACGTTGCTTTTATATTCAGTAGTTCCTCCCGACTGTATGTAATGAAACCTAAGATTACCTGGGGTACCAATGTAAGGAATAACACATAAAAAAACAAAATACTGCATATTTTCCAAGGAACGCGAAGCGAGGCGGCCATCTCGGTCGGCGCCGGAATCTTGTCCAGCTCAAGCTTCATCCGTATGACGGTGGATATTGCTCATCCGCCTGCTGCGAACTCTAGCAGGTTTGTAACTGCGCGTGGCTAGTCGAATGCCGAACTCTTCATTGAGACAATGCTGAAACATCAATCCATGGGCAAGTCACTTTTTAAACATTTTTAACACACAAAAAAGCATTTGATTAATAAAATATTTAATCAGTCTTCTTCCTCAAATGAAGGGGATGATGTCGCAATCTTTGCGAGAGGGAGGGAATCTGATTTCATTGGTCCTCAACCTGTGGTTCAGACACTTCATTCAGGATAAATGGAGTTAGCCCTGAGTTAGCCTTCCCTGGATCAAGTTAGTTCTTAAGGATTCGTTGCCATAGACATCTACCTGACAAAAATGTACATGACTGGTTATCCCGAGTTGAACTCAGAGTTGACCAATGCTACCTCGCTAACTCCTCAAACCTGCTTCGTAGGATACACTTTTGGTTGGTACATTGTGGAGGAAGTCAGTCACGTGTGTTTGCGAGGGGACAGGGACAGTGGAGGAAGTCAGTCACGTGTGTTTGCGAGGGGACAGGGACAGTGGAGGAAGCAAAGCAGCACGCTGACGTTGGTTTCACATGAGTGTCTGTCTGTGCTCACTCTTTCAGGTAATTTCCTGGAGCATACCTTCTCTCTTCATGCCCATGGCCAGACACTTCTGGTAGCGGCAGTACTGACATCGGTTGCGTTGGCGCTTGTCAATCAGACAGTCCTTGTTGTCTCGACAGGTATACATCAGCTCTTTCCTCACTGTTCTCTTGAAGAAGCCCTTGCAACCTTCACAGCTATATACTCCATAGTGTTTACCTGCCAGAACAATACATACAACGGTTTAGTTCTTCCCTTCATGCTTGTACAGTAGAATGACAGTGATCCGCATTTTTAGATGAGGGACCCCCCAGCCTGTAGGGCCCTGTATTGGGGATCAGGGAGATGTTGTGGGGCTGTCGTGGGGACGTTTGGGGTGCTGACCTGAGGCGCGGTCTCCACAGATGGCACAGATGTGTTTGTTAAGGGAGAGACAGGTGCATGTGGGCTGAGCAGGATCCTTTAGCACTCTGTTTCGGCCCAGTGGGGGTTTGATGTCCTCTGTGCTGATAATGCTGCTGCCACTGGAGATCACTGGGAAGCTGAGCTAGAAACAAGCAACAAAGAGAAGAGACAAGAGGATTTGACTGTCAAAGTGGAGACAAAGACGCTCATCTCTCTCATTCTTCGCGCGCACACACACACACACACACACACACACACACACACACACACACACACACACACACACACACACACACACACACACACACACACACACACACACACACACACACACACACACACACACACACACACACACACACACAGCTGACACGCAATCACACACAGTCTTGAGATCTTGTACCACATTGATAGACAGACACCCTTTAGACAAAACTGTGTTGTGGTGATTCACATTGCCAACATCCTAATTTTAGACTGGAGAATATGTTGTACTTATTTTGGCTGAGTCCAACCCTAACAGGTAGAAAGAACCACCACATACTGTACATAAACCCAACTCAAATATTTGTAATGAGGGTTTATTCAGGCCTCCTCTTAGACCTTAGATGCCAAATATGGACATTTGTTTTCGGATGTCTTGGATTTTGGGGGAGAAGTTGGACATATTGAAGTGCTTTGTTTGTGCGTGGAAGGACCTTGTGAAGATGCTGGAGGATACAGGTACAAAAGTATCTATATCCACAGTAAAACGAGTCCTATATCGATATAACCTGAAAGGCCGCTCAGCAAGGTAGAAGCCACTGCTCCAAAACCGCCATAAAAAAAGCCAGATTACGGTTTGCAACTGCACATGGGGACTAAGCATACTTCCAAAGTTGTGGCAAAATGGCTCAAGGATAACAAAGTCAAGGTATTGGAGTGGCCATCACAAAGCCCTGACCTCAATCCTACAGAAAATTGAAGTGTCTTGTTTGTGCGTGTATACACTGGAAATCTAATGAAAACGTAGATAGAAGGTCATCGGCAGAGGCTCAGTGTTAAAGAAACTGAAACCGTGTCTGCTGTTTATTTCATATGGACCACATGGACGAGGTTGTCTTCTGGGGCCAAGTCAGAGATCTGTACATGTCGGCCACTCTCCATCTGGCTGCCATGGAAAAGCTAGTTAACCAACTCCTCTGGTGTAGTGTTGGAGGTAGACTGAGACAGCCTCTGAAATGGCAATCTATTCCCTATTCAGTGCACTCACTACCTTTGACCAGAGTCCATAATGCAGTATATTTCAGACGCGCCCAAAGGCTGAGACTGGGACTGCAGGGTCTTTCTAAATTCACTGTCCTGTACACACTAGACTGTATGCCTCATCACAAGACAGATCGACAGCCCTGCTCGTGGTTTATATTACACAACTCCTCATCCTTCCTCTGAAAGGTTCTAACTTCACCTTCACACATTGGGAGAGGAGGGATCACCATGGGCCACTATAGTGTTCTAATTTAGTTCTGGACATACACCACGTGGTCAAGCTGCTGCTGCTTTCAACTGTCGCTAGTTTCCTCTCTGACAGACTCTGCTAAGCCCATTTAGGTGGCTAATAAAGAGCATTCAACCCATGTGGCAGACTCAAATCATAGGTGATACCATGGGGTCAGGGGTCAAAGCCTCTGACGGGGATAATGAGTCTGTATGAGATACAGACCAGACGTCCCACAGAGCTCGCTTTACTAGCTGACAAGGAAGCCAACAAGGCCAAATCTGCAGGTTTAATATACACACCCTCTCAATTTAGAAGCCAAATTGGACACACTGTATATATGTCCCTAAAAAATAAGTCCATTGTTTCCATGCATACCAGCTCCAATTTGGATTAACCACAGGGTTTGTTATATTAGTGGCAGTGAGTAGACAATACCGTTGGAAAGCCCCATGGTTGAGGATCTAAATGAGTCCTTTAGATGTCACATAAATGTATACAATTAGGCCTATATGATATTATATGATGATAACCGTAAATATAACAGTAAATAAAACACTCAGAGGAGACCGGGTTTGGTTGTCACACATTTTACTCTTGTATGTATTTCTCAGCACCATTATATCTTACAAGACTATTTTCAATATTAGGAGAAAGACCAAGGTTTTGGTTTGAAATGGGGACCCTTTTTTATCCTCATCGTATTCCTACATGGAGTTATAAGCCATCAAACACACTCTCTCCACCAGCCCCATCGCAGGGTTGGTTGTCAATGTTTGCTTGTAGCTTCCTTTTATAACAGGAAATGAAACAATAAAGCACATAGTCTTAGAAATGGCCTTTCTTTGATTGTGTAAACTTTATTTAACTAGGTAAGTCAGTTAAGAACAAATTCTTATTTACAATGACAGCCTACCAGGGAACAGGGGGTTAACTGCTTGTTCAGGTGCAGAACAACAGATTTTTTTTTTCAGCTCAGGGATTCGACCCAGCAACCTTTCGGTTACTGACCCAACGCTCTAACTACTAGGCTACCATATTCCTAAAAAAAAATCACAATTTAACGCCGTGACAATTACATATAACATTTTGAGTAAATTGATGTGTGTATGCGTGTGTTTGCACATGCATGTGTGCGTGTGTGGGTGTGACAGAAAAAAATATGTGTGTGAGAGGGAGGCAACAAAGGGAGCTCTTTATAGCACAAAGCACAAAAGAGCTGGGGATTTATTGTACAGTGGCAGTGGCAATGTCCCCAAACAATATGGTTACAATGGGTTGGAGTGTGACAAGGGCGTTTTCATGTAAAAGACTCCATGAGCACTAATATATGGGCACATACAAATTGGTGTTAAATGGAAGCTAAGAGGCTATATACAGTTGAAGTCAGAACTTTACACAGTTCCCTATTCTACCTAACAGATTATTATTTCTGTGCTTCACAATATACAGTTGAAGTCAGAAGTTTACATACACTTAGGTTGGAGTCATTAAAACTCGTTTTAGAACCACTCCACAAATGTCTTTGTTAACAAACTATAGTTTTGGCAAGTTGGTTAGGACATCTACTTTGCGCATGAAACAAGTCATTTTTCCAACAATTGTTTACAGACAGATTATTTCACTTATAATTCACTGTATCACAATTCCAGTGGGTCAGAAGTTTACATACACTAAGTTGACTGTGCCTTTAAACAGCTTGGAAAAAATTCCAGAAAATTATGTCATGGTTTTAGAAGCTTCTGACATAATTTGAGTCAATTGGAGGTGTACCTGTGGATGTATTTCAAGGTCTACCTTCAAACTCAGTGCCTCTTTGCTTTGACATCATGGCAAAATCAAAAGAAATCAGCCAAGACCTCAGAAAATAAATTGTTGACCTCCACAAGTCTGGTTCATCCTTGGGAGCAATTTCCAAAACGCATGCAGGTACCATGTTCATCTGTACAAACAATAATATGCAAGCATAAACACCATGGGACCACACAGCCGTCATACCGCTCAAGAAGGAGATGCGTTCTGTCTCCTAGAGATGAACGTACTTTGGTGCGAAAAGTGCAAATCAATCCCAGAACTACAGCAAAGGACCTTGTGAAGATGCTGGAGGATACAGGTACAAAAGTATCTACAGTAGATCCACAGTAAAATGAGTCCTATATCGACATAACCTGAAAGGCTGCTCAGCAAGAAAGAAGCCACTGCTCCAAAACCGCCATAAAAAAAGCCAGACTACAGTTTGCTTGGGGACAAAGATCGTACTTTTTTGGAGAAATGTCCTCTGGTCTGATGAAACAAAAATATAACCTTTTGGCCATAATGACCATTGTTATGTTTGGAGGAAAAAGGGGGATGCTTGCAAGCCGAAGAACCAACCGTGAAGCACGGGGATGGCAACATTATGTTGTGGGGGGGCTTTGCTGCAGGATGGACTGGTGCACTTCACAAAATAGATGGCATCATGAGGGAGAAAAATTATGTGGATATATTGTAGCAACATCTCAAGACATCAGTCAGGAAGTTAAAAGCTTGGTAGCAAATGGGTGTTCCAAATGGACAATGACCCCAAGCATACTTCCAAAGTTATGGCAAAATGGCTCAAGGATAACAAAGTAAAGGTATTGGAGTGGCCATCACAAAGCCCTGACCTCAATCCTGTAGAAAATGTGTGGGCAGAACTGAAAAAGTGTGTGCGAGCAAGGAGGCCCACAAACCT
>NC_092090.1:86764587-86825900 GCF_045679555.1 Salvelinus alpinus
CTTAAAGCGAACCCGCAATGCGGTTAGGAACGCTGTGTTCCCCCATTGCATTATCACCACTCACAGGGTAGCCTCGATGCTTTTGTGTGTGCAACATTGAAACTAGACGTTCACAATAACAAGACTAACCTAATTTTAAATAAGATCGCCTGAAAGGTTAGTGTATACACTGAGGTTGGAATAATACTGTGAAAATGATAATGCCCTTTTAGTGTAATTGCTGTATGGAAAAGACTGCCTGAAATGTCTATGTTTTGGTGACAAAGTATTTTTTAAACCTACCACTTTGTACCGGATGTGTCAATGTGTAGTTCATAATAATCATAATCTATGAGCAGAATTATTGTTTTACCTCAATTAGCCATGGAATCCCTAGTTTGAAAGCAACTGTTTTCTTGAAACTGCTGTGCCACTTTCCCCAATGTGGGCCAGCCCCCGAGCAATTCGAGTTCTTGCCAATGAGCCCCTAGCATTTGAGTGACAGCTAGCAAGAGGCCGGCCAAGTATTATCCAATGAGGTTGCAGGGCTAGCCCAACTGCTCAGTTGACACAGCAGAGAGAGGGAGTGTGAGAGAGAGATCCTCCATGTATGACGTAAAACACCAAATAATGCATGCAGAGCAGAATTAGGCCGATACCCGCTAATTATCAAAATCCAGAAAAGAGCTGTTAAATTCTACAACCATTCCCAAACCTTCCATAACAAAGCCATTACCAACAGAGGGATTAATCTGGAGAAGAGCAAGCTGGTCTTTGGGCTCTGTTCACAAACACAAACAGACCCCACAGAGCCCCAGGACAGCAACACAATTAGACTTAACCAAATCATGAGAAAACAAAAATAGAATTACTTGACACATTGGTAAGAATGAACAAAAAAACTGAGCAAACTAGAATACTATTTCAAATCAAATTTTATTTGTCACTTGGGCCGAATACAACAGGTGTAGACCTTACAGTGAAATGCTTACTTACAAGCCCTTAACCAATAATGCTTTTAGAAGAAAAAGTGTTAAGTAAAAAATAGAAAATTAAAGTAACATAATTAAACAGCAGCAATAAAATAACAATAGCGAGGCTATATGGGGGTAACGGTACAGAGTCAATGTGTGGGGGCACCGGTTAGTCGAGGTAATATGTACACTACCGTTCAAAAGTTTGGGGTCACTTAGAAATGTCCTTGTTTTTGAAAGAAAACCAAATTTTCTGTCCATTAAAATAACATCAAATTGATCAGAAATACAGTGTAGACATTGATAATGTTGTAAGTTACTATTGTAGCTGGAAACGGCAGATTATTTTATGGAATATCTACATAGGTGTACAGAGGCCCATTATCAGCAACCATCACTCCTGTGTTCCAATGGCACGTTGTGTTAGCTAATACAAGTTTATAATTTTAAAAGGCAAATTGATCATTAGAAAACCCTTTTTGCAATTATGTTAGCACAGCTGAAAACTGTTGTTCTGATTAAAGAAGCGGGGGAATAGACTTTGTCGTGTCCTCTTCACGACTGTCTTGGTGTGTTTGGACCATGTTAGATTGTTGGTGGTGTGGACACCAAGGATTTTGAAGCTCTCAACATTCTCCACTTCAACTAGTCGATGAGAATGGGGACGTGCTCGGTCCTCCTTTTCCTGTAGTCCACAATAATCTCCTTTTGTCTTGATCACGTTGAGGGAGAGGTTGTTGTCCTGGCACCACACAGCCAGGTCTCTGACCTCCTCCCTATTGGCTGTCTCATCGTTGTTGGTGATCAGGCCTACCATTGTTGTGTCATCGGCAAACTTGATGATGGTGTTGGAGACGTGCCTGGCCATGCAGTCATGAGTGAACAGGGAGTACAGGAGGGGACTGAGCACGCACCCCTGTGGGGGCCCGGTGTTGAGGATCAGCGTGGCGGATGTGTTGTTACCTACCCTTACCACCTGGGGGTCGGCCCGTCAGGAAGTTTTGGATCCATTTGCAGAGGGAGGTGTTTAGTCCCAGGTTACACTTACCTTAGTGATGAGCTTTGAAGGCACTATGGTGTTGAACGCTGAGCTGTAGTCAATAAATAGCATTCTCACATAGGTGTTGCTTTTGTCCAGGGCAGTGTTGAGTGCAATTGAGATTGCATCTTCTGTGGATCTGTTGGGGCAGTATTCAAATTGGAGTGGGTCTAGGGTTTCTGGGATAATGGTGTTGATGTGAGCCATGACCAGCCTTTCAAAGCACTTCATGGCTACATACGTGGGTGTTACGGGTCGGTAGTCATTAGGCAGGTTACCTTAGTGTTCTTGGGCACAGGGACTGTGGTGGTCTGCTTGAAACATGTTGGTATTACAGACTCAGACAGGGAGAGTTGGAAAATGTCAGTGAAGACACTTGCCAGTTGGTCAGCGCATGCTCGGAGTACATGTCCTGGTAAACGTCCTGGTAACTCTGCGGCCTTGTGAATGTTGACTTGTTTAAAGGTCTTAATCACATCGGCTACGGAGAGTATGATCACACAGTCGTCCGGAACAGCTGACGCTCTCATGCATGCTTCAGTGTTACTTGCCTCGAAGCGAGCATAGAAATAATTTAGCTCGTCTGATAGGCTTGTGTCACTGGGCAGCTCGCGGCTGTGCTTCCCTTTGTAGTCGGTAATAGTTTGCAAGCCATGCCACATCCGACGAGCGTCGGAGCCAGTGTAGTGCGATTCAATCTTAGCCCTGTATTGACGCTTTGCCTGTTTGATGGTTTGTCGGAGGGCATAGCGGTATTTCTTATAAGCTTCCGGGTTAGAGTCCCACTCCTTGAAAGCGGCAGCTCTACCCTTTAGCTCAGTGCAGATGTTGCCTGTAATCCATGGCTTCTGATTGGGTTATGTACATACGGTCACTGTGGGGACGACGTCATCGTTGCACTTATTGATGAAGTCAGTGACTGATGTTGTGTACTCCGCAATGCCATCGGAAGAATCCCGGAACATATTCCAGTCTGTGCTAGCAAAACAGTCCTGTAGCTTAGCATCTGCTTCATCTGACTACTTTCTAATTGACCGAGTCACTGGTGCTTCCATAGAATAGAATTATGGTCATATTTACCAAATGGAGGGAGAGGGAGAGCTCTGTATGCGTCTGTGTGTGGAGTAAAGGTGGTCTAGAGTTTTATTTCCCTCTGGTTGCACATTTAACATGCTGGTAGAAATTAGGTAAAACGGATTTGAGTTTCCCTGCATTAAAGTCCCCAGACACTAGGAGCGCCGCCTATGAATGAGCGTTTTCCTGTTTGCTTATGGCCGTATACAGCTCATTGAGTGTGGTCTTTGTGGCAGAATCAGTTTCTAGTGGTATATAGACAGCTACGAAAAATACAGATTAAAACTCTTGGTAAATAGTGTGGTCTACAGCTTATGATGAGATACTCTACCTCAGGTGAGCAAAACCTCAAGACTTCCTTAGATTTTGTGCACCAGCTGTTGTTTACAAATATACATAGACCGCCACCCCTAGTCTTACCAGAGGCCTCTGTTCTATTCTGCCAAAAAAGCTTAAAACCCACCAGCTGTATGTTATTCATGTCGTCGTTCAGCCACGACTTGGTGAAACAAATGATATTACAGTTTTTAATGTTCCGTTGGTAGGATATACGCGATCGTAGTTTGTCTATTTTATTATCGATTGATTCTACATTGGCTAATAGCACCGATGGTAAAGGTAGATTACTCTCTCGGCGAAGGATCCTTACAAGGCACCCGGACCTTCGTCCACGATACCTCCATCTCTTTTGCCTGTGAATGACGGGGATGGGGGCCTTGTCGGGTGTCTGAAGTAAATCCTTCCCCTCCGTCTCATTGAAGAAAAAGTATTCCTCCAGTATGGGGTGAGTAATCGCTGTCCTGATATCTAGAAGCTATTTTCGGTCATAAGACACAGTGGCAGAAACATTATGTACAAAATAAGTTACAAATAATGCAAAAAAACGTACGTTACGGGATTGTAAAACGGCAGCGATCTCCTTCGGCGCCACTCCTCTCGTCTTGGCTCTTATCAGAGAGTACACAGTGGCAGAATACCTGACCACTGTGACTGACCCCAAATTAAGGAAAGTTTTGACTATGTACACACTCAGGGAGCATAGCCTTGCTATTGAGAAAGCTGGCTCTCAAGAGAAGACAGGCTATGTGCACACAAACCACAAAATTAGGTGGAAACTGAGCTGCACTTCCTAACGTCCTGCCAAATGTATGACCATATTAGAGACACATATTTCCCTCAGATTACACAGACCCACAAAGATTTAGAAAACAAATCCAATTTTGATAAACTCCCGTATCTATTGTGCGAAATACCACATTGTGCAATCACAGCAGCAACATTTGTGACTTGTTGCCACAAGAAAAGGGCAACCAGTGAAGAACAAACACCATTGTAAATACAACCCATATTTATCCTTTTATACTTTAACTATTTGCACGTCGTTACAGCTCTGTATATAGACATAATTTGACATTTGAAGTCTCTATTATTTTGGAACTTGGGTGAGTGTAATATTTACTTCACTTTTGTTGGTCCATTTTACTTGCTTTGGCAATGTAAATATTTGTTTCCCATGCACACACAGACAGACAGACAGAGATGTGCAATTGTCGGGGACCACTCGGCTCACGAGTGCTACTTTCAGAACTACAGGCGAAAAAGTATTGAAAAGTACAGGATCCTCTTTAATAGACCAAAAACAAAGAGAGATTCAAACATCTCTGCCAATAACAGCTAGTTTTCAGGTTACATATCCCTCCCATTAGCAGGGGCGGACTTAGTGATTTGGAGGCTCCAGGCAGAGGCCAGTCATGTGCCATGAACATAACCAGTCATGTTTTCATCTGATGAAATGTAGGTTACTTTCACACGTTCATCCAAAATAATTATAATTCTAACAGTGCACTGTGCACCCGCCAACTTTCCTTCAATTCGCAAGTGGCTGAAATGATCTCATTAGAAAAAGCATCCGAGTGAGCAAAAGAGCACCCCTCTGGCTTACTATATGTAGCCCAAGTATCTGATGCTGTCTGGCCAAAACGAATATGACATGCCATACTCCTTTTGGCCAGAGAGCATCAGATACATGGGCAACACATACAGTTGAAGTCGGAAGTTTACATACAGTTAGGTTGGAGTCATTAAAACTTGTTTTTCAACCACTCCACAAATGTCTTGTTAACAAACTGTAGTTTTGGCAAGTTGGTTAGGACATCTACTTTGTTCATGACACAAGTCATTTTTCCAACAATTGTTAACAGATTATTTCACTTATAATTCACTGTATCACAATTCCAGTGGGTCAGAAGTTTACATACACTAAATTGACTGTGCCTTTAAACAGCTTGGAAAATTCCAGAAAATGATGGCATGGCTTTAGAAGCTTCTGATAGGCTAATTTACATAATTTGAGTCAATTGGAGGTGTACCTGTGGATGCATTTCAAGGCCTACCTTCAAACTCAGTGCCTCTTTGCTTGACATCATGGGATAATCAAAAGAAATCAGCCAAGACCTCAGAAAAAAATTGTAGACCTCCTCAGGTCTGGTTCATCCTTGGGAGCAATTTCCAAATGCCTGAAGGTACCACGTTCATCTGTACAAGCAATAATACGCAAGTATAAACACCATGGGACTACGCAGCCTTCATACCGCTCAGGAAGGAGATGTTTTCTGTCTCCTAGAGATGAACGTACTTTGGTGCGAAAAGTGCAAATCAATCCTAGAACAACAGCAAAGGACCTTGTGAAGATGCTCGAGGAAACTGGTACAAAAGTATCTATATTCACAGTAAAACGAGTCCTATATCAACATAACCTGAAAAGCCGCTCAGCAAGGAGAAGCCACTGCTCCAAAACTACGGTTTGCGACTGCACATGGGGACAAAGATCGTACGTTTTGGAGAAATGTCCTCTGGTCTGATGAAACAAAAATAGAACTGTTTGGCCATAATGACCATCGTTATGTTTTGAGAAAAAAGGGGGAGGCTTGCAAGCCGAAGAACACCATCCCAACCGTGAAGCACGGGGGTGGCAGCACCATGTTGTGGGGGTGCTTTGCTGCAGGAGGGACTGGTGCACTTCACAAAATAGATGGCATCATGAGGTGGGAATATTATTTGGATATATTGAAGCAACATCTCAAGACATCAGTCAGGAAGTTAAAGCTTTTCTTCGCAAATGGGTTTTCCAAATGGACAATGACCCCAAGCATACTTCCAAAGTTGTGGCAAAATGGCTTAAGGACAACAAAGTCAAGGTATTGGAGTGGCCATCACAAAGCCCTGACCTCAATCCTATAGAAAATTTGTGGGCAGAACTGAAAAAGCGTGTGCGAGCAAGGAGCCCTACAAACCTGACTCAGTTACACCAGCTCTGTCAGGAGGAATGGGTCAAAATTCACCCAACTTTTTGTGGGAAGCTTGTGGAAGGCTACCTGAAACATTTGACCCAAGTTAAACAATTTAAAGGCAATGCTACCAAATACTAATTGAGTGTATGTAAACTTCTGACCCACTGGGAATGTGACGAAAGAAATAGAAGCTGAAATAAATCGTTCTCTATTATTCTGACATTTCACATTCTTAAAATAAAGTGGTGATCCTAACTGACGTTAGACAGGGAATTTTTACTAGGACTAAATGTCAGGAATTGTCAATAATTGATTTTAAATGTATTTGGCTAAGGTGTATGTAAACTTCTGACTTCAACTATACATGTCCCCTGCCTCTTCCTTGACGACTATGGCAGTATTATCAGCAGTACATGTTTTTTTACTAAAGAAATGAATATTGGATGGTTTTCTACTCAGCTAACATATGGAATTGTTTTTAGATGGTCATACCAAGGATAATTTTGCTATTTGATTTAGAATTTTAGGACCCCTGTAGGTAGAAAATAAACATATATTTAATGGAACATTGAATTTGGTCTTACTGCTATTAGCCCATAGAAATGCATCGAATAACATTTTCATACATGGAAAAACAGAATCCCTGGTGTAGCCCAAACCGGTCGGACGCTACAGATGTTTTAGTGAGAAGATTTTCTGAATGTCTCCTGGTCTGACAATCACCGCTGTCACAGATAGAACAATGAGCCAGATGTTTCACCGGATGTATAAATCTGAAGTATCCGGTTGGCATTTCCACTCACCACCAAATATGTTGATGAGAGGAAACCCAGTGGCCGGTAGTCGGAGAAGATGATGCAAGATGGTTTTTGGCCAACATTCTGCACATTTTCTCATCGATGAAACATTTGATCTCAATACAGTTATATGTTCCCAAAACTAGAATATGTTACAAACAGATTGAGAAATAAAAAGTTGTATTGGTCCTTTAACCATTTTGCTAATAAATGTTGTGCACCAAAAAGGTTGTTTGCTTTTGATGATCAATGCACTGAGACAATATTTGTCTATTTTAGTACGAAGAAAAACCACCCATTCTACCAGACATCAAGCCAAATATATGGAAGCAAGAGACCAACCGTTCATGAAATGCCTGTAAGAAAGATACCATAAACAGTATGAAAATCTAAAACAAACAAAAAAACATGATTATTTGCACTGATCTGTCTGAACCTGATTTTGTTTCATTTTTCCTATCCCATCAGACAACTTTTAATGGCAGTTATCGGAAGTTTTCAGAACACATGCTGAAAAGTGGGATGTTCAGAGATAACGGTTTCAACACGTCCATTGAGAAGAGCAAAATCACAGGACACGACACCATCCCCATGTTTCAAGACAGAATCAACTTTAATTATGCATACGACAGTGGGAATGGTCCAAAGAATTGAAAACATTACTCCACCTACCTTAATTAATTTTCATTGCTACATTTGTATGCCATTCATTCTATTTGCCTTTTATAAGGATCAATTCCTATAATGAGTATTTAAACATCATACAGAACATTCACCTTCTTTTATTAGACCCCACCTACCATTGGTGATTGGTTCAATAAAAACCTTACCCCAACATCAGTCTTGGCCACAAGGTGGTGATCTAACAACTTCCTGAGTATTTTGCTGGCACATGCATTGAGTATATACGGTGAGTGTTCAAGACATTAAGAACACCTTCCTAATATTGAGTTTGCCCTCAGAACAGCCTCAATTCGTCGGGAGATGGACTGGCCCATGTTGACGACAATGCTTCCCACAGTTGTGCCAAGTTGGCTGAATATCCTTTGGATAGTGGACCATTCTTGATATACACGGGAAACTGCTGAGTGTGAAAAACCCAGCAGCGTTGCAGTTCTTGACACAAAATTGGTTCACCTGGCACCTACTACCATACCCCGTTCAAAGGCACTTTTTTTGCCCATTCACCCTCGGAATGGCACACATACACAATCCACCTCTCAATTGCCTCAAGGCTTAAAAATCCTTGTTTAACCTGTCTCCTCCCCTTCATCCATACTGATTGAAGTGGATTTAACAAGTACATCAATAAGGGATCATAGCTTTCACCTGTATTCACTTGGTCAGTCTATGCTATGGAAAGAGCAGGTGTTCATAATGTTTTGTACATTTAGTCTATGTTTTATTACTCTATTATTGTGTAAAGGATAAGAATCCTGCAAATTATATTTAACCACCTTGAATTATTCCAGAAAACTGGGTCATGGTAACACAAGTAACACAAAATATTGTCTTAAAGTGGTTGCTAGGAAACTAGTGAACCCAAGACAAGTATCAGAAGGAAAATAAATCAGTGGCAAATCATCTAAGGTGATATTAAGACATTTTGTTTGATGAACATGAATTAACTAATGTACATGGTGTAAATGTTAAAATATGAGAATAGTAGTGAAATGCCCTCCTCACAGGGCTATTTTGAGGGAAGTGTACAACAGCATAGAGTAGGTATATCTGTGCTTTAGCTCCTTTTGAGTAATGCTTGGAGGTGTTGAGGGTAGCTGTAGGATGGAACTAAAAAACAAACAAAAGATAACTATTGTAAAATATGCTGTGTCCATAAAATGTACATACTATGTACTGTATAAGCTGGAAATAGATGCCTAAGTGTTGTGGTCTATTAGTTTACGCCAATTAGGGGAGGGGTAGTAGGTTTAGGGGAGAATATACCACAAATATTTGTATATATATTTACAAAAAATATATATGGGGGATTGGAAATGATGTAGACAATTACATTGATGGAACCCACAATCTGAATTATTAAAGCTGATCTAAAAAAATATGCAAAATACAAAAAATGCTTGTACACCCTATACTTTGAATCAATGAAGCCATCTCGTATCTGTGAAGCCATACACAATTATTAAAAATTGCTATCTAGAACCTAAAAGGGTTATTCGGCTGTCCCAATAGGAGATTAACCCTGTTTGGTTCCAGCCCAATGGGCACAGACATCAATTCAAAGTCTATTCCACGTTGGTTCAACGTCAGCACTGATTAAACATGTTTTATATATTTAACCTTTTTTTAACTAGGCAAGTCGATTAAGAATAAATTCTTATTTACAATGAAGGCCTACCACGAGGCAAAATGCCTCCTTTTATGCGGATGGGGGCTGGGTTTAAAAATAAAAATGTAGGACTTAACACACATCATGATGAGAGCGACCACAACAATTAAGAAAGACTTAAAGAGAGACCTAAGACAACAACACAACATGGCAGCAACACATGACGGATTATAATTAGATGTATCACGAAGAGGAAAGTGTCCCAACCAGTATGCGCCCAGTGAGAGGTAGAACCCTTTTGATTCCAGGTAAAACCGTTTTGGGTTACATGCACAACCATTTCCACAGAGGGTTCTAGAGGGTTCTGGAACCCAAAAGAGTTCTATCTGGAACCAAAAAGGGTTTTACCTGATATCAAAAAATGGTTATCCTATGGGGAAAGCCGCAGAACCCTTTTGGAAACCTTTTTTCTAAGCAATATTTAAATGCTAGTATTATTATCTAGCATAATGTAAAGCAACGTTTCCCTTCTGAGCCCCACTGAATAAATCGGGGGATCGATCCCTTATATCATAGATCACATATTTAAGAATAGAATGTGTGCTCAATATTAATTGTAGACACATATCAATATACACTGAGTATAGAAAACATTAAAGACACCTGTTTTTTCACGCTCCACAGTTTCCTGTGTGTATCAAGAATGGTCTACCACCCAAAGGACCTCCAGCCAACTTGACACAAATGTGGGAAGCATTGGAGTCAACATGTGCCAGCATCCCTGTTGAATGCTTTCGACACCCTGTAGAGTCCATCCCCCAACACATTTTGGGTGTGGGGGAGGGGGGTTCCTAATGTTTGGTATACTCAGTGTGCAATACAATATATCACATTGCATAACTAGACTGCATGTCTTTGTCTGCAATTTCTAATAGTAATTTCCCTTACAGTGTAAGATTAAGTTTACAATTGCCATTTCTCCTTACAACTCCTGTTCTCCAAAAGCTTATTTCTGGGCACATTTGAACCATCTCAAATGAAACGCTTCCCTTGTCTGCTACAGATTATAATTAGGTGTAGCACGGAGAGGAAACTGTCCCAAAAGCCCTAGCACGGTCGCAGACACATTTTCCTCTGTTTTAGAGTGTAGAGCTCTCCCACTCTCCACGGAGACTAGACCCATTTTCAGCTCAGTAATGACTGTCAGAAATCTGACAGGCTTGGGTTGGCAATGCTACTGCTATCAGTGACATCATGCACCCCCAAAATCTGAGGGTACAAAAAGAACGCGAGGATGGCTCTGGGGTGGTTAGAGAATTTAGCCTTTTTCAAATACCTAAAACATAGTCATTATGCTTATTTTATATATATATATATTTTGTTCTGCATATCATAGCTCTTGAGCTGTCTGTATCCTCCTGACTGGTGGTTACCTTTTTTTCTAAGAGTTTATGTTTATCTATAACCTAAAAGGGTTATTCTGCTGTCCCCATAGGAGATCCCTTTGAAGAACCCTTTTTGGTTCCAGGTAGAACCTTTTTTTCTTCCAAGTAGAACCGTTTCCACAGAGGGTTCTTCATGTAACCCAAAAAGGTTGTACCTATAACCAAAAAGGGTTCTGCCTGGAACCAAAAAGGTTGCTCTTTTGGGGAAAACCAAAGAACACTTTTGGAACCCTTTTTTCGAAGAGTGTATAATCCATAGAAGGGTTTTGGAACCTCTTACCCTGACAATTTGACTATTGAACTAATGGGTACACTAGCCATGGCTGCCAGTCCTGACTTGAATGGGAACTGCCATCTATGGATTATATTTCTATGGTTGGTTGCGGCTGTACGTTTGCCTTTTGGAAATACAATCGCTGGGGAAACGTACAGTATGGAAAACAAATGCCTACTGCTGAATAGAGAAGACTAATCTGTTTGTAGAACCAATAGATGGATTGAATTTTTTTTGCTAACAGCAGCACTGCTTTTCAAAGCAGCTCATCTTGAGATAGGCTATTGCCAAGACATGCACATCAGCCATCACCGTGAGTAGTAGCCTATGGCTTCATCTTCATCATCAGTGTCAGTAGCGGTGCGTGGGTAAAATCACTGAGGAAGCTAAGCCAAGCCAGTAAAAAATACATTTTACAACCTATGTTGTGATATTTGCGTTGCTTGTTCTGTAACCCATTCGTTCATACGCCACCGTGACATACAATAAGGCAGAGACAGCAAAAAGACAGTCACGCAGTGGTGGAATAAATTCAAGTGCACATAGATTTGTTTCATCCCAAAACCGGAGAGCAACATCTGCCCGGTGAAATCTGCAAAGCAAATATTACATGTAACAAACAGTTACATGACCTGCAACATGGTCAAGAAAGTTACTAAACTACTAATTTAGAAGTACAGACTTACCGCAAATCAGCACAAAGTCAATCGGAGCACTGCCGCCGCTATTTCAGCATCGTTTCATCTTAAACATTTAAACATAATCAAATCAACAAGACTATATATACTCAGTTTAATACACTGAAAACAAACTTAAACATACCAAAAACAATTTAGTCCAATCAATGTTGCTAAATATGATGTGGCTGTCCATGGAACTGATTTCTGCCTCTGTGTGTGTGTGTTTGTGTGTTTGTGTGCGTGCGTGCGGGTACACGCAAGTAAAAAATTAAAATTAAATAAAAAAATAAAAAAACTTTGACTCACCCTCTGTCATACAGTAAGCTTTTAGTTTTTGTTGTCTTAGACTACCTAGCTAAAATGCTTGCTATCCTAACTTCCTTGCATGGGCAACAATGAACCAGCTAAGTTAGCTAGCTAGTTAATATGAGCCTACTAGTCTACATCTAGGCTACATATTGAACTTCAATCGTCTCAGGACAGTGGCACAACATATGAATTTATGGTTAAATCAGAATCGCCAACATTATCATGGGCTTGTACAGAGAATTAAGTCAAAACAAGTTCAAACAAGTTCAAATCCCCATCTCCATCCATGGCTTATGAAATGGCCGATTTAGCAAGCTAGCTACTGCAGGACATCAACACAAGCAGACCAGAAATTAAAATTAGGTTTTGCTTAGGATGTGATTTGATTGGTGTGAAGCCAAATCCAAACTGCCTCACTCAGGTGGCGTTTTGCTGCACCAGTATAACCCACAGTTGAGCTCAGCTCAACACTGATTGGCTAATTCTTATGTAATTTGTTTTATAAATGGAGGCCAAGCTCTTGCTGGCATCAATCAATCAAATGCTACAGGACAACATGGCATACTCTTTTGGTCCAGACAGCATCAGGTACATGGGCTACACATACTGAGACAGAGGGGAGCTGTTTCCCTCGCTTGGATGATTTCTCAGGTGAGATTCAGACACTTACGAATTGATGGGGAAATTATGAAAACACAGAGAGAGACAAAAGAGATTTGTTTAATTATTATATATATTTTTATTGGTCAAATATTTGGGGAAGCCTGGCTTCCCTTGGCATCCATGAATACACACCACTGGACATGTTATTTAGTAGCCTACTGAATTCATGACCATATTTATCTCAGTTGGTCAGTGTCAGACTGCATGAAATGCGTTTTTAAAATCAAATTTTTTGGGGCCTATTATTTCTTAAACCGACACTGGTTGTGAGGCTGTGTGTAGAGTTGTAAAGGGTTTTGGATTTAATCCACGCTGATAATGAAGAGTTGATGCGGTTGGAAGGGAGGCTTGCTAGCTTCTCACACTGAATGCTGATGAAGTGGGTCAACGGAGGTCTGTGCAGCCAAAATAGCCCCGGCTACGTTCATCTTAGTTAGGGTCTGGTGCCAAGCCACAGACTCAAGAAGGCAGAGCATTGTAAGACAATCCTTAGTAAACACATCTATTATCACTTACATTGTGGGAGCCACAGGTACAATGAAGACATCTAACTAGCCTGCGGAAATCACTTGTCATTCAGAACCCTGGACAGTGCCATGACAGTGCTAACTTCAAGTTCAGTCAAAAACCGAAAAAGTGGACAGGGAAGTGGAGGTGGAAATAGACGTCACCTTCCCAGCGTATACTGCTCTCAGACTCTTTGCTATCCTGCTACAACATCAATGGACTGTGGTTGCTGACTAGAACCTTTCATGGTTCCAGGAGTTATTATAACGGTTGTTATCCCTTGACTTGGTGTAACTTTCCACCTTGATTATACTATAGATAACACATACCATTTGCACTACAGATTATGCCATCATCTAAACACATCAATGGAAGTAATTTTGCAAGGTTCGTTTCCCAAAGGTACGACAGGTGAGTTAAATACTGAAACACTAAAGAAGTGGCACAGAATGTGCCCTGGAAGAATGCATCCAGGAATCTAAGCACATCAGGTTTGATCATACTTTTGCATTTTGTTAACCTCTAAACTGACCTCCTGTCAAATCTGTCTGAGTACCTACACACACACTGGCTATACACGGATGCACTTTACTAGAGACTCCTCTGACATCCTACAACTATTTGTCTGTGTGTGATAAGGAAGCAGGCGGAGCTGTCAGCTTGACCTCCTTGCACAGTTGATCTCCTGACATCTAATCCTGCCATTCCCACCATTGCTGCTCTCTACACCAGTGCTAACCATTTTTTTAGGCTTTGGGTCCAATCCAGCAGATTTTGTGAAAATAAGGATACTTAATAACACAGTATGGCTGGCCACTATTATTAATTATGGATACATTTGTTTTGGATGTCTCCTTCTTTAAACTGAGGCATATTGTTCCAATATTGTTGATTCATATAAAGAGAGAGTGATTATTGAGAGACCTCTTAATATCTAAATATATTGACTGTTGCTATCGAAGTCCTTCCAAAGGGCAAATGAGCAAATTAAATGTAACCATACTTTATAAGTCATATATCATCAATGAAACTACTTAGATCGATATAGCATTTGCAAAGTCATCAACAGCTATTGTTTCTATCAGGAATCAAGGTAAGACCCAGATGCAGGCGGTGTCGAAGTAACAATGTTTATTACAGCAACAGGGGCAAAGGAACAGGATGGCAGGCATCCTCCGAGTCAGGGGCAGGCAGAGTGGTCAGGCGGGTGGGTACTGGGTCAGGACAGGCAAGGGTCAAAAACCAGGAGGACGAGAAAAGAGAGACTGGGGAAAAGCAGGAGCTGACACAAAAATGCTGGTTGGCTTGACAAACAAGAGAGACTGGGGAAAAGCAGGACTGGCAACAGACAAACAGAGAACACAGGTATAAATACACAGGGGATAATAGGGAAGATGGTCGATTACAAAGACAGGTGACACAGATCAGGATGTGACAGTTTCAATTCAACCCAGGGTTCAACTAAAAATAGACAATACATATAGGCCTAGGGTTTCAAGCTTTGGTTGATTTCAAATTTAATCTGCAAGTGTATCATTAATATGTTGGATTCACGTCTCTATCTTAACCAAATATAAAATAAAAAACACCAAATCAAATCAAACTTTATTTGAAGTGCATTTAAAGTCATTAGATTTAGTCCTATTCTTTAAATTAGAATTTTGGTTGAGATGGAGACATGAATCCAACATATCAATTATTAATTTGCAGACAAACTGGATATTGAATTGTGTTTGGTTGTCAACGCAACCAAATATCAACATTTGAAGGAGATGTATCTTCTCTTGGACAGTGCCATCTGTGCCACGGACTTAGTCTGACTTCAATTCCAGTTTGTACAAATTAATAATTTATATGTTGGATTTATATGTTGGATTAAAGAATAGGACTAAATCAAATCGTATCAAACTTTAAATGCACTTTAAATAAAGTTTGATTTAATTTAGTGTTATTCTTTAATTTTGATTCTTGGTTGAGATGGAGACGTGAATCCAATATGTAAATCATACATTTGTAGACAAAGTGGAATTTGTTGACAACCAAACACAATTCAATATCACTTTTGCAGTACAGTAACAAATTAACAAGTTAATAAATGATATGTTGGATTCACATCTCCAACTAAACCAAAAAATTAGGATAGGATTAAGAATAGGATTAAGCCAGTGGCTAAAATGAAACTATCCAAGCATTAGATATCCTTTAAAAGTTTATATTTGGTTGCGTTGCCAACTAAACAAAATTCAATTATATTTTTTTGTAATACATTAAACAGTATTTATTCAACCTTAAAATGAGTAACACATCCATGGCTACATTTTGAGATTAGCCTACTGTAACTATAAATATCTTCTTATGTAATCATAGAAAGCAAACGTGTTCAAGATAGCATGCAGGTCACAGGTCTGTGGAAATCTTCACAATTACTTTAAAAATCTGCACAGAATCTTGAACAGCATTGATCACTTGCAGTAATATTTCATTTTTAATGTAATCTCAAATGCAATCCAGGTCATTTGGTTGTGCTATTAGATGTAGCACAGTGATAACACATTAAGTTGTTGTATACTGTAAATACAAAATATCTGACATTGTATTTCCATTCAAACTTTGTTGTGCTTTTAAATGGTTGAAAGCGCAGTAATTACACATTTAGATGACAACTAAACCAAAAATCTGACATTGGTTTTCCATTGGAATTTGGTTGTGCTTTTAGATGGTTGAAAACATAGTGATAACACGTTGGGGATTTAACAAACTTTGATCAATACCTCAACTAAATATTACCCAAATGTCCATGCTGAAATGATGTGGTGTGTCCAGTGGGCTAGCATTATGGTTGGTTAGAAAGTGCTGTTGCTACCTTGCCTGCAGATGCAAGAACAATGGAGCAAACTGAAGATGAAAGATATTGTAACTCTTGGTAGGACAGTGGAAGTGTTCTTAAAAATACACATTTTATTGTTACAACCAACTTATCTGGGAGAGTGCCATAATCAGGTATTACAGAAAGTAGTCAAAGGGGATTTATGTATCTTTCAAAATGGCCACTTTTGTGTTAGACTGTAGTGATGCACTGTTTGACTCATAACCCACATAGCACAACAGACAGGTTTAGGGTCATTAAATATTGTGTGGATGAAGGGCTGGTGGGTGGTGGGCGGTTTGAGTAAAGAGAAAACAATACCTTAAAAAATCCATAAGTGTATAATTCTAGTGCAATTTCTATCTATAGGCTACATTGAGGCTATCTGGCATTAGTGCATAAGCCTAAGCTTTAGGGCAAAACTGTATGTGCGCCAAGTAGCCTACATGCAAATCGCCAAATGCTTTTCAGAACGGGCAGACAAAGTTGTCAATCCATGGAGGCAAAAATGACAATGTTAGGGTTTAATTCAGTAAGAGAAAAGCTGTGAGAAAAGCTGTGAGAGTTGAAAATAAAGAGAAGGGAGGGCCAGAAAAGTCATGTTTGGTGAAGTGGATGGATAAGAGGATGATAGCAGTGCCGGCGATGTTAAGCCTATGTGTGATGATTGTGACAGTCAAAAGATGGGACTTCAAATTATGAAATTTAATGGAACTGTATTCTATTGTTCAGATGGGTTAGTGGACACTAAAATCTGGACGCTGCCTGTAGGTCTATAACCTCTCACATAGCCTTAATATTAATACTGCAAAATTAAGCATTTCTTGCAGTGAAATGAGATACCAAATGTAGGCAAAATCATGATAGTGTTTCAACCACATAAAATATGCATCCAAGCCATACTGAAATCTTATCAGAAACATGTTGGGTCATTTTCACAGCTTTCTGTTTCAATACAACCGGTCAAACTAATGTCATCTGGACATTTTGCAAAGAAAATCTTTCCATATTGTTTTTGTTATGGCATTTTCTCCAAGGTCCCTAAGTATCTTTGCTCTACGAAAGAAGATGACAGAGAACTATATGTCAACTATACTGAACAAAAATATAAACGCAACATGTAAAGTGTTGATTCCATGTTTCATGAGCTGAAATAAAATATCCCAGAAAAGTCCCATATTTTATAAAAAAAAATAGAAAAATGCACCTTTATTTAACCAGGTAGGCTAGTTGAGAACAAATTCTCATTTACAACTGCGACCTGGCCAAGAATAAAGCAAAGCAGTTCGACACATACAACAACACAGAGTTACACATTGAATAAACAAACATACAGTCAATAATACAGTAGAAAAAGTATATATACAGTGTGTGCAAATGAGGTGAGATAAGGGAGGTAAGGCAATAAATAGGCCATGGTGGCGAAGTAATTACAATATACCAATTAAACACTGGAGTGATTGATGTGCAGAATATGAATGTGCAAGTAGAGATACTGGGGTGCAAAGGAGCAAGATAAATAAATAAATAAATACAGTATGGGGATGAGGTAGTTGGATGGGCTATTTACAGATGGGCTATGTACAGGTGCAGTGATCTGTGAGCTGCTCTGACAGCTGTTACTTAAAGCTAGTGAGGGAGATATGAGTCTCCAGCTTCAATGATTTTTGCAGTTCGCTCCAGTCATTGGAAGCAGAGAACTGGAAGGAAAGGCAGCCAAAGGAGGAATTGGCTTTGGGGGTGACTAGTGAGATATACCTGCTGGAGCGCGTGCTACGGGTGGGTGCTGCTATGGTGACCAGTGAGCTGAGATAAGGCGGGGCTTTACCTAGCAGAGACTTGTAGATGACCTGGAGCCAGTTGGTTTGGCGACGAGTATGAAGCGAGGGCCAGCCAACGAGAGCATACAGGTCGCAGTGGTGGGTAGTATATGGGGCTTTGGTGACAAAACGGATGGCACTGTGATAGACTGCATCCAATATGTTGAGTAGAGTGTTGGAGGCTATTTTATAAATGACATCGCCGAAGTCGAGGATCGGTAGGATGGTCAGTTTTACGATGGTATGTTTGGCAGCATGAGTGAAGGATGCTTTGTTGCCAAATAGGAAGCCGATTCTAGATTTAATTTTGGATTGGAGATGCTTAATGTGAGTCTGGAAGGAGAGTTTACAGTCTAACCAGACACCTAGGTATTTGTAGTTGTCCACATATTCTAAGTCAGAACCGTCCAGATATGCACAAAAAGCTTATTTCTCTAAAATGTTGTGCACAAATTTGATCACATTCCTGTTCGTGAGCATTTCTCCTTTGCCAAAATAATCCATCCACCTGACAGGTGTGGCATATCAAGAAGCTGATTAAACAGATTGATCATTATACAGGTACACCTTGTGCTGGGGACAATAAAAGGCCACTCTAAAATACCTGCTGACTGCAGGAATATCCACCAGAGCTGTTGCCAGAGAATTTTATGTTCATTTCTCTACTATAAGTCATCTCCAATGTAATTTTACAGAATTTGGCAGTACGTCCAACTGTCAGAAACCGTCTCAGGGAAGCTCATCTGCATGCTCTTTGTCCTCACCAGGGTCTTGACTTGACTGCAGTTCAGCATCGTGACTTCAGTGGGCAAATGCTCACCTTCGATGGCCACTGGCACCCTGGAGAAGTGTGCTTTTGACGGATGAATCCTAATTTCAACTGTACCGGGCAGATGGCAGACATGGCGTGTATGGCGTCGTGTGGGTGAGTGGTTTGCTGATGTCAACGTTGTGAACAGCGTGCCCCATGGTGGCGGTGGGATTATGGTATGGGCAGGTGTAAACTACGGACAACGAACACAATTGCACTTTATCGATGGCAATTTGAATGCACAGAGATACCGTAAAAAGCTGAAAATGTCCCAGTTCTTCCATAACCTGCATACTCACCAGAAATATCACCCATTGAGCATGTTTGGGATGCTCTGGATCGACGTGTACGACAGCATGTTCCAGTTCGCACTAATATCCAGAAACTTCGTACAGCCATTGAAGAGGAATGGGACAGCCACAATCTAGCACCTGATCAACTCTATGCAAGGAGATGTGTCTAGTTTTCTGATTCACGCCCCTACTTTTTTTAAAGGTATCTGTGACCAAGAGATGCATATCTGTATTCCCAGTCATGTGAAATCCATAGATTAGGGTCAAATAAATGTATTTCAATTAACTGATTTCCTTATATGAACTGTAACTCAGTAAAATCTTTGAAATTGTTGCATGTTGCATTTATATTTTTGTTCAGTGTAGATTGAAGCATTCATTATATCGGTTTATGACAATTTGGTGAGCAAGGGTTTATTTAGTCTTCTAGGGCAACATACAGTATAAGCGGCATGTACCTAATTATAGACAAGTTGACTAACAAATAGCCTACCAAAATGTCGGAACTATAAAAATCAGGCAACAACAAAAAATCATGCACCCCCTGTCAAAATATTGTTAAATTGCTTAGACTAGCCTACTGTCAGGTTTTGGCCAGGACTGTTCTGGTTTTTTGTCACTAGATGTCCCCATTGCACCTTTTTTGTACCTTTTGTTTTTGCCCTTGCTCTAATTATTGTTTGCACCTGTATGTCGTTCCCTTGTTAGTATTTAATCCCTGTGTGTTCCTCAGTTCCTTGCTCAGTGTTTGTATGTTAGCACCCAGCCCCAGCCCAAGCCTTGTTGTGAACATATATTTTTCTCTTGTTGGATTTTCCAGAGGTTCTCTGGTTTTGTTCTTTTGTATTTTGGATTAGTCTTTTGAGGTTTGTTTTTCCCTTGCTGTTTTTACCACTTTGTGGATTTTCTTTGTATTTTGGAAGATATCTATTTTTTATTAAACCACCATCTCTAGTACTGCTGTGTCTGCCTCATCTTCTGGGTTCTGCCGATTTAGTGACTGTTTCTCGCACCGGGTCCTGACAGAAACACTGAGCCATTAAAATGAACCCAGAGGCAGCCAGTACCCAGGACTTTTTTCCCATGCTGTCCCACCACAAGGGGACTGTCCAACGTCACGAAGCTGCTCTGGTTCAGCAAGAGGCCTTAATGGCTGGACATTCTCAACTTCTGTCGGAGATGATGACTTCCATAAAGCAGATTTCTGATCAACTTTCTCCTGCAACCGCTTCTGCTCCAGTTCATCAGATTCAAGTGCCCGTGGCAGTTAACCCCCTGGCTGAACCTCGTCTGCCGCCTCCCCAACGGTTCTCAGGTGATCCGAGTGGTTGTAAGGGGTTTTTCACCCAATGTTCTCTCTCCTTCGAGCTGCAACCCTCGTCATTTCCCACCGACCGGTCCAAGATAGCATATATCATCACCCTGCTGTCGGAAAAAGCCCTAGCCTGGGCTACTGCTGTGTGGGATGCCCAAAGTCCCTGCTGTGCCAGCTACTCTACCTTTGCTGAAGAATTCAAGCGAGTGTTTCAAGGTCCTACCAGCGGTCCTGACTCAGCCAAACAGCTCCTGACTCTCCGCCAAGGTCGGCGCAGCGTGACGGACTATGCCATCCAGTTCCGCACGGTGGCAGCAGCGAGTGGCTGGAATGACGAGGCGCTCACAGTGTGCTTTTTGAAGGGTCTTTCCGACACCATCCAAGATGAACTGGTCACTCGGGAACCACCGGACAACCTCGAGTCCCTGATCAAGTTGGCTTCACGCATAGACCAGCGTCTGAGAGAGAGAGAGCTCAACCGTAGATCTCTCACCCTAGCTCCTATCGGTCCCAGCTCCGAGTCTCCACCTTTATCCCCGCTGACTCCACCGGAACCCATGCAGGTTGGACGCATCTCCCAGGCTGAGAGAGACCGCCGGATGAGGGAGCGATGCTGTCTATATTGCGGCAAACCGGGCCATTTCCTCTCCACGTGTCCCGGGCTCCAGGGAAAACGCACTCTCCCGTGCAGGCCTGGGAGGACGGTAACGGGAAACATAACCTCCTCTCATCCATCCAACTCCCGCCTGCTCATTCCAGTTACCCTTTCCTGGGACAACCACGAGCTTCCCCTTCAAGCCTTGGTAGACTCTGGAGCCGCAGGTAACTTCATGGATGGTGTCTGGGCGAAGGAGAATGGCGTTCCCTCTGAACCTCTAAGTGACCCCATAAGGGTTACTACGTTGGATGGAAGCCCTTTGGGATCTGGACTTGTCACTCGTGTCACTACCCCCTTGCGTCTTTCAGTTTCCCAACACCAGGAAGTGATGAACTTTCATCTGACCTCGTGTTCCGAGTTCCCTCTCGTCCTTGGATACCCCTGGCTTCACAGCCATAACCCTCACATCGACTGGTCTGTGGGCACTATCAAGCAGTGGGGTCCTACGTGCCAAGCCACTTGTATCTTCCCAAGTTCCCCGAGTTCCCCTCCCGAGTCTCTAGAATCCATCGACCTGTCCCGAGTTCCCGAGTGTTACCATGACCTCAAACCGGTATTTAGCAAACAGAGGGCCACCAAACTACCACCCCATAGACCTTACGATTGCCCCATCGACCTGTTTCCGGGCACCTGCCCCCCCAGGGGTCGGATCTTTTCCCTATCTCCTCCCGAACGAGCTGCTATGGATACCTACATCAAGGACGCTCTGGCAGCAGGCCTCATGCGTCCATCCACCTCGCCGGCGGGAGCAGGGTTTTTCTTTGTGGCCAAAAAAGACGGGGGATTACGTCCTTGCATCGACTACCGGGGACTTAATGCCATAACCGTCCGTAACCGCTACCCGCTACCCCTTATGGCCACAGCCTTTGAGCTGCTCCAGGAAGCAGTGGTCTTCACTAAGCTTGACCTGCGGAACGCATACCATCTTGTGCGGATCAAACCCGGTGACGAGTGGAAGACCGCTTTCAACACGCCTACTGGTCACTACGAATACTTGGTGATGCCCTTCGGCCTGACCAACGCCCCGGCTGTGTTCCAAGCGCTCATAAACGATGTGCTTAGGGATATGCTTAACATTTTCGTGTTTGTTTACTTGGATGACATCCTCATCTTTTCGAGCTCCCTTCAAGAACACACTAAGCATGTCAGACAAGTGCTCAAACGCCTCCTAGACAGCCATTTGTACGTTAAGCCGGAAAAGTGTGAATTCCATTCCTCTCGAGTACAGTTCCTGGGATTTGTAGTGGAACCCGGTCGAGTCCAGATGGACCCCAAGAAGGTAGGGGCGGTAGCAGATTGGCCCACCCCCAAGTCCGTTAAGGAAGTTCAGCGTTTCCTGGGCTTCACTAACTTCTACCGCAAGTTCATCAAGAACTTCAGCTCGGTGGCAGCCCCTCTCTCAGCTTTAACCAAGGGTGGCAACACAAGGTTTCTGTGGGGAAGAGAAGCTGAGACGGCCTTCCAAGGACTCAAGCAGCGCATCCTCTCTGCTCCCATCCTGACACTACCGACGGCGGATTAACCTTTTGTGGTGGAGGTAGACGCATCAGAGGTTGGTGTTGGAGCTGTCCTGTCTCAGAGGGGTGAAGACAAGAGGCTTCATCCTTGCGCCTTCTTCTCTCACCGGCTTACCCCGGCCGAGAGGAATTACGATGTGGGGGATCGTGAACTCCTAGCGGTTAAGATGGCATTGAAGGAATGGAGACACTGGCTCGAGGGGGCTTCTCAACCGTTTCAAGTGCTTACGGACCACAAAAATCTGGAGTATATCCAGCAGGCGAAGCGGTTGAACTCCAGACAAGCTCGATGGTCTCTTTTCTTCAGCCGATTCCAGTTTATTCTCACCTATAGACCCGGGTCGAAGAATCTCAAACCGGATGCCTTGTCACGAGTCTACTCTCCTGCCATTCGAGAAGATACTGACATGACTGTTCTTCCTGCCGCTAAGATCGTGGCTCCGATCTCGTGGCAAGTGGAGGATACCGTGAAACAAGCTCAAGCCATCGAACCGGGCCCTGGAGGAGGTCCTGCTAATCGGTTGTTTGTTCCCAAGGCAGCAAGGTCCCAAGTCCTTCTGTGGGGGCACTCCTCTCACCTGTCACCCGGGCGTAGGTCGCACCTTGGAGTTCATCCAGCGTAAGTTCTGGTGGCCCACCATAAAAGAAGACGTTGCCACTTTCGTCAAGGCCTGTTCCGTGTGCTGCCAGGGCAAATCTTCTCACCTCCGCCCTCAAGGACTCCTTCACCCTTTATCTATTCCCCACCGACCCTGGTCCCATATCTCGCTGGACTTTATTACTGGCCTTCCTCCGTCCCATGGTAATACTACGATCCTAGTCATCATCGACAGGTTTTCTAAGGCGGCCAGGTTTGTTCCCTTGACCAAATTACCTTCTGCCAAGGAAACAGCTGAGTTGGTGATTAACCATGTGTTCCGAGTCTTTGGCATCCCGCAAGATATGGTTTCCGACAGAGGTCCCCAGTTCGCCTCAAGGTTTTGGAAGGCCTTCTGCCAACTCATAGGGGCCACGGCCAGTTTATCTTCAGGGTACCATCCGGAGTCCAACGGCCAAACTGAGAGGATGAATCAGGAGCTGGAAACCACCCTCAGATGTATGGTTTCCAACAACCCATCCACATGGTCATCCTTCATTGTTTGGGCTGAGTACGCGCACAACACCTTGTGCTCCTCCTCCACTGGTATATCCCCGCACGAGTGTCAGTTTGGCTATGCTCCTCTATTGTTCCCGGACCAGGAGGCAGAAGTCAGAGTGCCTTCAGCCTCGAGGTTCATCAGACGCTGTCGGCTTACGTGGAAGAAGGCCCGTCTTAATCTTCTGCGTTCCTCACAGCAGTACCAACGACAAGCCAACAGACGTCGCCGTCCCGGTCCTACCCTGTACCCCGGCCAGAGAGTATGGCTCTCAACAAAAAACTTACCGCTACGGGTGGAGTCTCGCAAGCTGTCCCGGAGATTCATCGGACCCTTTAAGATTGCCAGGAGAGTCAATCCCGTTACTTTTCGCCTGCACTTACCCAGATCCCTTAAAATCAATCCCACATTTCACATTTCTTTATTAAAACCTGTTGTTTTTTCTCCCCTTATTCCGGCAGGCAGACCTCCCCCTCCGCCCCGTGTCATCGGAGGCCAGTCGGCTTATACCGTCCACCGGATACTGGACTCCCGCCGGGTGCAGCGGTCCTGGCAGTATCTGGTGGACTGGGAAGGCTACGGTCCCGAGGAGCGCTCCTGGGTTCCTGCCAAGGACATACTGGACCCTGACCTCATTCGTCAGTTCAGGGCCCTCCACCCTGAGAAGGCTGGTAGGAACGTCAGGAGCCGTTCCTAGGAGGGGGATTCTGTCAGGTTTTGGCCAGGACTGTTCTGGTTTTTTGTCACTAGATGTCCCCATTGCACCTTTTTTGTACCTTTTGTTTTTGCCCTTGCTCTAATTATTGTTTGCACCTGTATGTCGTTCCCTTGTTAGTATTTAATCCCTGTGTGTTCCTCAGTTCCTTGCTCAGTGTTTGTATGTTAGCACCCAGCCCCAGCCCAAGCCTTGTTGTGAACATATATTTTTCTCTTGTTGGATTTTCCAGAGGTTCTCTGGTTTTGTTCTTTTGTATTTTGGATTAGTCTTTTGAGGTTTGTTTTTCCCTTGCTGTTTTTACCACTTTGTGGATTTTCTTTGTATTTTGGAAGATATCTATTTTTTATTAAACCACCATCTCTAGTACTGCTGTGTCTGCCTCATCTTCTGGGTTCTGCCGATTTAGTGACTGTTTCTCGCACCGGGTCCTGACACCTACAGCGCATTTTCTATGTTAGCGGGTTAGGGTCGGGTGCAGGCCTCAGATTTCCACTTTATCACACATAGCAGGGGTTTGCGGATGGGTTATTAGCAATTGTGGGCAGGTGTGGGTGAGTAAACAGCTGACCCTCTGCAGGCTGCATTGTGCCAATATGTGGATGGAATACCTCTTTGATTTGGCTGCGGAATGTGAGTCAATCACATAGCCGCAGGAAGTAGGGGTGCTTAGGGTGCTGCAGCACCCCCCCGAAGAATCAGAATGTAAAAACATATATATTAAAATATATATTTCTCAAGAAAATAATTTTCTCACAAAAGTTGTGCACTGACCCTGTATTATAGCCCCTGTAGCGTTGACAAACAAACAACAACATCTGCTCTTCCTCAGTCAGACAATTAAATCTGTCTTGATCCTAATGAACTGGAAATGGGATTGGAGTCACATCAATTAATTTATATTAATCTTTCTATTATTTATAGAGAGAGGGTTTCTTCAAAGCAGGTTTTTCTCTCCTTTGATTAGATTTTTTGGCACGGCCCTATTGAATGCATTTCATGTAACCCTTAAAAATGCACTTGCAGTTGCTGGTGCACTAGTTACACTAGTTACGTATTGACAACATGAGTTTAGTGGTACTGGTGCTGGATGAGTATGTCTACAATGTTGGACAGCATAATATGAATGCAAAAGACTAGGCTACCAAGGGAAATACATGCTTTGTTCTCAACCCTTAGGCTACATTGCTTTGAACAAAACCCATCAACAAATGCTGTAGTGCAGAATATTACAATCATCAAATTTAGATTTTCGCAACAGTCTTTCCCCCACTAAGAACTGTGCTGTGCTTGTCAACTAGGTTGTTTGAGGAGAACTCAGACTCTTGACACAGGAATAGAAGCTGTGGAATATACATACGACCATGCCATGCCAGGGTAGTCTCTATGTGCCTAAAGTGTCCTTAGCTCTCATTGTCTTGGCTTCAGCTAAAGCAAAATGAGAGAGCACTCACCAGTACTTGTCTCCTTTCTCTTGGAATCCTTTTAAATATTAATGACTGTGTTCCCTCCCGCAAGGCATCGTTTGCCAATGTGGCCGTCTCTTTGGTTATGTATTCTGAGTGAACATAGGGCCAAAAGACCGATCAGATTTGACCGTTATATTGTTGGCCTACCTACCCCTTTTCTACATTTGGAAATTGGAAGCATTGTTGCTATTTATGTGATTATCTAGCACAATGTCAATCCTGGTGGAATGGACAACCTTATAAAAAAATATGCAAAAACCCACTTGAATGGAATAATGTGAAAATAAGTTTTCTCAGCTGTCAGTTTTTGTAACAATCTTTGATAGATAGGCGGCAGGTGATGTTTGATCCCTGACAGAACATTGTTGGTCTCCTCCACAATTCCTTCATATCGTTAATGTTTTTCCTTTTTCATCCTATTACTCACCAGAAATTCAGAGTGCCAACCTTCACATACCACAGGACTTGAGCCTCTTACATATGGCATTTGAAGTTCAGAGACCATCTGGGCCCTAGCCCTTCTATGGCACATTGCCCTGTTCCTCTCCTCAGTTGAGTAGGCAAATACTGGAGCTCATCCAGAATGTCATCCAAATGTCCCACCAAATGAGAAACTATGAGCAGACTTCGGCCAAAACAGAAATACTACATGTATCATCTATTTGTAATAATCGGTATTCATCATGTTTTTATATATTGGAAGGGATCACATTTTGCATGTGGTCCAACTGTCAGTCCAGGCTGTAATTGTGGATGATGAGTTGAGCCCCTGAGTTAAACAGCTCAATTCTAGTTTCCTATATTCCATCCTCTTCCGTGTAACCATCCTCACATTATCTGAGCATTCTAATTTCCCCCAAGTATATCTCCATATTACCCCTTTGATTTTGTCTGTGATGCATTCAACCCCCCCCCCCCACCCCCCCACACACCTTAGAGCAAGAGAAGCTCATTACTTTCACTGAATACTGTTTATTCTCCTTAATTTGTTTCACAATATAATGTTTAGAAGGTGCAGCACAATTATTGCCCTTGAGCTATAGGCTAAGCTGGCTATTTATCTGAAAAGAACACCCCTATGTGAATTTTTATAAAGCTTTGATAAAGACAATAGTTCAGTCAGTTCATTTCCATTCATGTTATCATATAATTTGTTCTCTGTCGCTCTTGGGGGTTTCTAAATATTCTAATCACTTGAGAGGTCTAATGAGTTACTGCTGTGTTGTTTGCTGTTACTAAGCAGATGTGGCCTGGCATAGTAAGGCATTATGCACAATGCCCTGTTGATATGGTCTGTAATGCTAAAGATCAAAGAGAACGTACACCTCTGTTAGAAAACCTCAGCTGTCACTTCAGAGACAGACCAAAGCCTGCTCAGACAATAATCCTCTCTAAGCGTTATCGTTGTACTGTTATCTATACTGCCAGGGGTGTTGTCAGCAGTAATCTTGTACCCATTTGTTTGAACTCCACTCTTAGATCTGCTATTGTTAGCTCAAAAGAGAAGCCAACTGTGGTCTGCTTACCCAGTGCTTTTAGTTCAAATGTGAATTCCATAAACTTGAATACCGCCTCGGTTTTCAAATCACGTATAAGGGGCGTGGGCTGTTGCACGATAGTAACCAAATATAACATTCTATCATTGGTTACTCTGAGAGATCCTCATATTGACATTGGCTGTGGCCTCAGGCCCTATGGTGCTAACCTTGGAAAAGTAATTCAAATGTCTTGTCCTTCCTCTAATACTAATAGGGATAGACCAAATGGTGTAGTTCTATGCAATCTTATAGCCATACCAACTACAGTATATCAATATCAACCATGAGACAGGGCCCGCAACTGCCTATTGAACATAGCTTGCTTGCATGTGACTTAAAAAATTGTAAAGGACTTGATGAATCTGAACATTAGGAGCTTACTTCCTAAACTGGATTACATTAAGATCAGGGCTATGCAGACAAATCCGGACATTCTGGTACTGACTGAAACTTGGATCTCTGGGGACATTCTGGACTTGGATATTAATATTGAAGGTTACAGGGTAGAAGGTAGAGGTGGTGGAGTGGCCATTTTTATAAAAAAATTATTTCTCTGTCTCTTTACTGAAATCCATTTCCCTTGCTCAAATTTTTTACCTACTATCTTTAAGCCTTTGTCTGGGGAAAAACGTATCTAAAACTGTTATAGGGGTTACCGTCCTCCCTCGGCTAACCTTTGTGCACTCGAGGAGTTAACTAGTTGGTTGCCTTCTTTTACGAAATCAGAAGTTATTATTCTGGGTGACCTGCATTGTGATTGGGAAATGCAGGCTTCAGACAATCTACAGTAAAACACGTGTAATGATCTAAACCTAACCCGGATGGTGACTAAGCCTACACGGCCCAAACCTAAAGACCCTTCAAGTAAACTCTAAACTCTGATTGATCTTATTTGAATGAATACACCAGATAAATATGTTTCTACTGGTGTCTTCACCCAAGACATTAGTGATAATTGTCCAGTTGTTTGTGTTATGTGTGAGAATACAAAAATCTAAGCCTCGTGTCATCACCAAGAGGAACTTAAAAAACTTCAGTGAACAGGCTTTTTTACCCAACCTTTATTTCTGCTGTCCCTGAACCTGATTTAGCTTTGAGCCTTTTTGCAGATGTCTTCAGTACTATTGTGGATAACATTCTCCCTTCCAAAAATTAAGGGTTAAAGGTAGATCGGAATTATCAGAAATCATTCATGAAATATATTATGCTTGGGTTAAGGCCAGGAACACAGGCATAGGCCCGGACTGGAAAACTGAACTGATGAATCATTGTGTAAAAAAAATCTGAAAGGCTAAATCTGATTATTATGTAACCGCTCTTTCAGATTGTAATGAGAACCGGGCAAAATTCTGGAAAACTGTCAAATCCCTGAAGGGTTCTACTTCCTCCTCTCTGTCACAACAAATTAATTCAGACACTGGCCTCATTACGGAAAAAAATCCATCATTGATGCATTTAATCACCATTTTATTTCAGAGGACTATCTCTGAAATAACTTCTAAGCCTATTCACAATGATATTGGGGTGGATGCTGAAAAGGAAAACTTGCTGCATGATCAGAGAAATTATAGTCAAAGCATTTATTTTCGGCTATTTACAGAAATATAAGTCCTGGATGCTTTGCTAGCAATCGACAACAAGAAATCCACAGGTGCCGACCAATTGGATCCTGGTCACGCCCTGACCATAGAGAGCCCTTGGTTCTCTATGATGTTTAGGTCAGAGTCTGACTAGGGGGGTGTTCTAGTCATTTTGTTTCTATGTTTTGGGATTGAGTATGGTTCCCAATTAGAGGCAGCTGATTATCGTTGTCTCTAATTGGGGATCATACATAAGGGTTCCCTGTTCTCAGCTGTTTTGTGGGATATTATTTTGTGTTTTGTGCATGTGCACCACGTAGTCACGTTTCGTTGTTAGTTTATTGATTTATTGTTTTTTGCTAAGTTTCACTTTATTAATAAATTATGTGGAACTCAACATCCGCTGCGCCTTGGTCCGTCTCTCCACACGAACGTGACATTAAGTGTGCATTGTTGGCTCAATAACCCACATTGTTTTATTTAACATTGTTATTAGGAAATATTCCAAAAATATGGAAATCAGTTCTGATGCTGCCACTCCATAAGGGTGGGGATAGTAGTGATCATAATTATTGTGGGCCCATTTCAAGGCTTCTTTGTCGAGCTAAGATTCTCAACTTCTTGGTAAATGTACACCTTTGTAGGTTTAGACCTGGGCATAGCTGTAACGAGTGTGCTGAGAGTCGGGGAGCAAGTTCAGGGAGTGAGTGTTTTAATAAATAAACGCAACTAAATACAAAACAAGAAACTCGAGCAGCACACAGACAAGAAACAATGACACCTGGGGAAGGAACCAAAGGGAGTGACATATATAGGGCTGTTAATCAAGGAGTCCAGGTGAGTGATAGGTGCGTGTAACGATGGTGACAGGTGTGCACCATTACCAGCAGCCTGAGAGGGAGCACACGTGACAATAACACTATTACTATTACATAGCACTATTGTTCATGCTTTAGACGCTAAAATGAAATGTGCTGCTTTGTTTATGTACCTGTCATAAGCTTTTGATACTGTTGGTCAGGCTAATTTATTGAATAAGTTGTCCTCGAAAGGCCTGAGCTCTAACGCCTGTTCATGGTTTTATGATTATCTTAGTGACAGAACTCAGGCCATCGTGATTGATGGGTTTAAGTCTGAATTTCTTGAAGTGCATAAAGGTGTACCACAGGGGTTGATTTTGGGACCTGTTCTCTTCACTATTTATATAAATACCATTGGTCAATCTGTAAAAAAATTAAAAATAATCTATATGCGGATGATACTGTTATGTATGCTATTGCCCCGACTTGATCTGGCTGTGTCTAAACTACAGTCAGATTGTATAGCTATGCAGGAATGCCTTGCTGATTTAAAACTTGTGCTTAGTACGGGCAAAACGAAATTCATGTTGTTTTTTAACTCTCGTAAGAATGTTTCAGATTGATTAACTGTTCACTCATTAGATGGTTCTCCAATTGAATGTGTTCCTGCAATAAATACTTGATATGGATTTGACTTTTAAAAAACATATAGATTAGCTGGTTAAGAAGCTAAGGTTTATAGTTGTCTATTTCTACAAACAGATCGTGCCTTTCTCAAAGCAGTAGGAAGCAGATTATTCAGTCAACCTTTTTATCTGCTCTTGATTATAGTGATATTATTTATCAAGGTGCAGCTGCTACTACTCTTCAATCTTTGGATGCCATCTACCATAGTGCCCTTCGTTTTGTTACAGGCGACAGTTTTGATACTCATCACTGTATCAAAAGGTTGGCTGGACTTCGCTAAAGACCCATAGATCTCTACATTACTGCCATTTTGTTTACAAGGCCCTACTTCATAAACTTCCTTCTTATCAAATTTGGCTGTTGACCTATAGACACCTGAATTGCCTAACCCGTTCACAGGATTGGTTAACTCTTGATGTTCCTAAGGTCTCCACCGAGCTAGGCAAATCTGCTTTTAGTTTTAATGCATTGTGTTGCTGGAACAAACTTATAAATACATTTCATCTTGATGTTCTGGTGCCGTTCGAGCAATTTAAAGTATTGATTGGGGACTTATTTGTGGAGGAATGTAACTGTTTTGGGTGATTTGTGATGTTTTATTTGTGCTTCCCATGCCTGTTTTTTTTTTTATGTGTACAGTATGTGTATATTTATGTTGTATTATACAGGGCACATTTGGAAAAGAGACCTAGGTCTCAATATGTCTTCCCTGTTAAAATAAATGTTAATAAAATAAAAACTTGTATTGAGCTTCCCAATGTCACTGTAAAGGCCACTGTCGTACATGTTTTACTTTTATCATGCTTTTGTGGTTTACCTGCATGACCAAAAGCAGGTAGTATTGATGGATGGCAGTGAATGAGGCTGCAATCATGGCATTGTTTTTGCTCTTAGTGTGGACTTGAGGAATGGGAGAAAGTATTTCATACAGTATACTGGGTTGTCTTAGTTTTGGCAATTAATTATTTGTATGTGACTGCTAATTACTGATTCATACCAACATTTAGTGCAGCGAAATATCAACATTTGCATTTCATAAGGATTTGTTACTTCAATGTCTGAAGTCCCCATGTGACTTACTGCATAACAGGGAAACATACTTAATATGCCAACGCCATGTTTAGAATCACAAGAGATGTGGTGGCTGACACCGAGGTGTATGTTCACTATTGTCACTTATTAAATAGTTTACATGTTGTTGCAGAAGCTTTCACAGCTATTTAGTAGACATGGCCCAGTTCTCTGACACGTTTCCAAGAGGATTAAGAGCAGCAGCTCCTACAGTACTTCTCCTTCTGTGAGAATCCTTAGCATCCTGACTGTGTCGGTATGCCTTTGTAGTCTGTGCTTTGACTCTCCCAAGACATCAACAGCACAGCTCTGTACTGTACATCATCATCTGAAATTCCTTTAGATTTTAGATTTTCACTCAAGCCCTTAGAGATATCATACAAGTACAGACCTTTCACATGTATAAGCCTGAACAGAGAATTGGATAGAAAATTCATTTCTCACACCTTGTGGGAAATAATAATTTAACATCAACATGACACTAAAAAAATCTGCATCACACACACCCTCCTGTTTTGCATCACACACACCCTCCGGTTTTGCATCACACATACACTCCTGTTTTGCATCACACCCTCCTGTTTTGCATCACACACACACTCCTGTTTTGCATCACACACTCCTGTTTTGCATCACACACACCGTACTGTTTTGCATCACACACACACTCCTGTTTTGCATCACACACTCCTGTTTTGCATCACACACTCTTGTTTTGCATCACACACTCCTGTTTTGCATCACACACTCCTGTTTTGCATCACACACACACTCCTGTTTTGCATCACACCCTCCGGTTTTGCATCACACATACACTCCTGTTTTGCATCACACACTCCTGTTTTGCATCACACACTCCTGTTTTGCATCACACACTCCTGTTTTGCATCACACACTCCTGTTTTGCATCACACACACCGTACTGTTTTGCATCACAAACACCCTCCTGTTTTGCATCACAAACACCCTTCTGTAATACGCAGTGATCTTTCAGGGAAGCCATGACATTGACCATAATCTCCGGGAAAATTTGCATGGAGCTTCTTTATTGGCGGAGATCTTTGTGGGCTATACTCGGCCTTGTCTCAGGATGGTAAGTTGGTGGTTGAAGATATCCCTCTAGTGGTGTGGGGGCTGTGCTTTGGCAAAGTGGGTGGGGTTATATCCTGCCTGTTTGGCCCTGTCCAGGGGTATCATCGGATGGGGCCACAGTGTCTCCTGACCCCTCCTGTCTCAGCCTCCAGTATTTATGCTGCAGTAGTTTATGTGTCGGGGGGCTAGGGTCAGTTTGTTATATCTGGAGTTCTCCTGTCTTCTCTGGTGTCCTATGTGAATTTAAGTATGCTCTCTCTAATTCTCTCTTTCTCTCTTTCTTTCTCTCTCTCGGAGGACCTGAGCCCTAGGACCATGCCTCAGGACTACCTGGCATGATGACTCCTTGCTGTCCCCAGTCCACCTGGCCGTGCTGCTGCTCCAGTTTCAACTGTTCTGCCTGCGGCTATGGAACCCTAACCTGTTCACCGGACGTGCTACCTGTCCCAGACCTGCTGTTTTCAACTCTCTAGATACCGCAGGAGCGGTAGAGATACTCTTAATGATCGGCTATGAAAAGCCAACTGACATTTACTCCTGAGGTGCTGACTTGCTGCACCCTCGACAACTACTGTGATTATTATTATTTGACCATGCTGGTCATTTATGAACATTTGAACATCTTGGCCATGTTCTGTTATAATATCCACCCGGCACAGCCAGAAGAGGACTGGCCACCCAGTCCTCATAGCCTGGTTCCTCTCTAGGTTTCTTCTTAGGTTTTGGCCTTTCTAGGGAGTTTTTCCTAGCCACCGTGCTTCTACACCTGCATTGCTTTCTGTTTGGGGTTTTAGGCTGGGTTTCTGTACAGCACTTTGAGATATCAGCTGATGTAAGAAGGGCTATATAAATACATTTGATTTGATTTTGATTTGATTAGTGGCAAGAGAACTTACTTATTTTTCCTTGTGTGTCTCCTTTAGCTTCTTCGCATGTCTTGAAGGTTCTGTGCTCCTCTCCAAACCCCCCAGTCAAAGCCATCACAGGGAGATGTGTGGAAGAGGTAATAATAGACAGAGCAAATACAATTTTACCCAAAGCCATTATCAGTAGTCTGAGGTGTGGTTCTGGAGACTGGCACAGAGATGTCCTTTTAAGACTTTACCACACTGACAAAGCGCAAGGTGATAGCTGTTGGAGAAAGTAGTAAGGCTGAATATGGGTGAAAAAGCAGGAAAAACGTTTGCCTGAACTAGTGTGCATAACTTAAAATGTAATGTTTTATATTCCACGTACAGTACATATCCATTTATAAATTACGTAAACTGTTATGGATTGAACATTTAGAGATGATACTTTGAAATGGTAGAAAATCCAGAATGAATGAGTGATTGCCATCCCAGGTCATACGAGGATGAAGAGCATGTAAACTCAGTACAGTTGATGTTGTGAGGATTGGAAAAACAAAGTGCACATTTAAGGCATTTCCACAGGGAAGAGATTCACTCTGTATTTTAGAGATTTGTGTTAGTGCTGACCTCCTTTTCTAAGCACTGTAACTCTTTCTATCGTAACATATTGTAGCATAGCCTCTAATAATAAAATATGTAATTTCCAAACGACTAAGACTTGAAGGGGGTATACATTAGGCATTGATACCGTCTTTATATTTGATGTAATCTTTTTTCATAAACAACTGTACAGATTCTATGAAGGCCTAATGTGCTTATGTACACTGTGGACATTCTGACAAGCTGATATCCAGAGCAGAATCTATTTCACATTGATATCTGGAAATTCAACAGATGCAAGACTCAATCCTGGTGATAAATATTTTTAATTAATTGGATTGAACTTTTCTGGCTCTGAAAGGAAATGCCTTTGTAGGCCTGCTGTTGTTATTGTGAATACTGAGGATAATACCGGATGATATTGCCATTCCTATTTGCCATATTTTCAATTTAGGCCTACTAGAAAGTGTGTGCCCCTAGGCTTGGAGGGAAGCAAAAGTCATTCCGCTACCTAAGAATAGTAGAGACACTTGTGTGTTCATGAATGTTTAATATTACGATTTTGTCATTTGAATTTGGTGCACTCCAATTTCACTGGATGTTGTTGACAGGTGTCCCGCTAGCGGTTTGCGAGCCCTAAGAGGTTGGCTCAGATAGCCGTCCAATCAGCCTGTTACCAACCCTTAGTAAACTTTTGGAAAATATTGTGTTTGATCAGATACAATGCTATTTTACAGTAATCAAATGACACCAAACTTTCAGCATGCTTATAGGGAAGGGCATTTGACAAGCACAGCTCTTACACAAATGATTGATGAATGGCTGAGAGAAATTTATGATAAAAAGATTGTGCGGGCGTTTTTGTTGGACTTCATTGCGGCTTTTGACATGTATCATATGTGTTATGGCTTTACATCCCAATGCTATATTGTGGATAAAGAGTTATCTGTCTAACAGAACACAGAGGGGGTTCTTTAATGGAAGCCTCTCCAACATTATCCAGGTAGAATCAGGAATTCCCCAGGGCAGCTGTCTAGGCCCCTTACTTTTTTCAATCTTTACTAATTACATACCACTGGCTTTGAGTAAAGCCAGTGTGTGTATGTATGCAGAAGACTCAACACTATACATGTCAGCTACTACAGTGACTGAAATTACTTCAACACTTAACAAAGAGCTGCAGTTAGTTTCAGAGTGGGTGGCAAGGAATAGGTTAGTCCTACAAATTTCTAAAACAAAAAGCATTGTATTTGGGACAAATCATTCACTAAACCCTAAACCTCAACTACATTTTGTAAAAAAAATTTTTTATTGAGCTTGTGGAGGTGACTAAACAGCTTGGAGTAACCCTGGATTGTAAACTGTCATGGTCAAAACATGTTGATATAACAGTAGCTAAGATGGGGAGAAGTCTGTCCATAATAAAGAGCTGCTCTACCTTCTTAATAGCGCTATCAACAAGACAAGTCCTAGAGGCCCTAGTTTTGTCGCACCTGGAATACTGTTCAGTCGTGTGGTCAGGTGCCACAAAAAAAGACTTAGGAAAATTGCAATTGGCTCAGAACAGGGCAGCACGGCTGGCCCTTGTACTGTATGTACACCGAGAGCTAATATGAATAATATGCATGTCAATCTCTCCTGGCTCAAAATGGAGGAGAGATTGACTTCATCACAACTTGTATTTATGAGAGGTATTGACATGTTGAATGCACCGAGCTGTCTATTTGAACTACTGTTGCACAGATCGGACACCCATGCATACCCCACAAGACATGCCAGAAGAGATCTCTTCACAGTTCCCAAGTCCAGAACAGACTAGCACTAGTACGGTACTACATAGAGCCATGACTACATGGAACTCTATTCCACATCAAGTAACTGACGCAAGCAGTAATATTTGATAAAAAAAACAGATAGAAATACACCTTATGGAACAGCGGGGACTGTGAAGCAACACAAACATGGGCACAGACACATACACACACACGATAACATACGCACTATACACACACGTACACATGGATTTTATACTGTAGATATGTGGTAGTGGTGGAGTACGGGCCTGAGGGCATACAGAGTGTTGTGAAATCAATGAATGTATTGTAATGTTTTTAAAATTGTATAAACTGCCTTCGTGTGGCGACAGGTAGCCTAGTTGTTATCGCATTGGGCCAGTTACTGAAAGTTTGCTGGATCGAATCCCTGCGCTGACAAGGTAAAAATCTGTCGTTCTGCCCCTGAACAAGGCAGTTAACCCACTGTTCCCCAGTAGGCTGTCATTGTAAATAAGAATTGGTTCTTAAGTGACTTGCCTAGTTAAATAAAGGTTAAAAAAATATAGATTTTGCCGGACCCCAGGAAGCTAATGGGGATCCATAATACAAACACACCATCTGTGCTGATGTAATTACTCAGACCTGAATGAGTAGAACATTGTTAGTAGGACACCAACAAGGTGTAAGGATATGCCTATCCACATGGGTGGTATGGGATGTGGAGTACAGGCTACCATACTCCTAAATAAATATTTGAAAGGAACTATTTATTGATGATTTGTTTCCATCTTAAATATGGGTTCATTGCAATAAACCGTGCATACAACACAGTAACAGGCATGAAAGGGAAGGCAATCAGGCCAAAATCGATGGAGGAGCATGTTGTCGTGTGGGAAGGTGTCAAATTCAAGTGGATTACCAAGTCCCTAGGAGGGGTGCGTCACTTGAGTGGGTTGAGTCACTGACGTGATCTTCCTGTCCGGGTTGGCGCCCCCCCCCCCCCTATTATGCTGCAATAGTTTATGTGTCCGGGGGCTAGGGTCAGTCTGTTATATCTGGAGTATTTCTCCTGTCTTATCCGGTGTCCTGTGTGAATTTAAGTATGCTCTCTCTAATTCTCTATCTTTCTTTCTTTCTCTCGGAGGACCTGAGCCCTAGTACCATGCCTCAGGACTACATGGCCTGATGACTCCTTGCTGACCCCAGTCCACCTGGTCATGCTGCTGCTCCAGTTTCAACTGTTCTGCCTGCGGCTATGGAGCCCTGACCTGTTCACCGGATGTGCTACCTGTCCCAGACCTGCTCTTTTCAACTCTCTAGAGACAACAGGAGCTGTAGAGATACTCTGAATGATCGGCTATGAAAAGCCAACTGACATCTACTCCTGAGGTGCTGATCTGTTGCACCCTCTACAACCTCTGTGATTATTATAATTTGACCCTGCTGGTCGTCTATGAACATTTGAACATCTTGGCCATGTTCTGTCATAATCTCCACCCAGCTCAGCCAGAAGAGGACTGGCCACCCCTCATAGCCTAGTTCCTCTCTAGTTTTCTTCCTAGGTTCTGACCTTTCTAGGGAGTTTTTCCTAGCCACCGTGCTTCTACACCTGCATTGCTTGCTGTTTGGGGTTTTAGGCTGGTTTTCTGTACAGCACTTTGTGACATCAGCTGATGTAAGAAGGGCTTTAGGAATACATTTGATTGATTGATTACCCACTACACTCTGGTCAAATCAATCAAATCAAATCAAACTTTATTTGCCACATGCGCCAAATACAACAAGTGTAGACTTTACAGTGAAATGCTTACTTACAAGCCCTTAACCAACAGTGCAGATCAAGAAGAAGAAGATATTTACCAAGTAGGCAAAAAAAAGTTATTATAAAAAGTAACACAATAAGAATAAGAATAAAGAGGCTATATACAGGGGGCACCTGTACCGAGTCAGTGTGCAGGGGGTGTAGGCTAGTTGAGGTAATCTGTACATGTAGGTGGGGGCGAAGTGACAATGCATAGGTAACAAACAAACAGTGAGTAGCAGCAGTGTACAAGAGGGGGGGGGGGGGGGGGGTCAATGTAAATTGTCCGGTGGCGATTTTTATTAATTGTTCAGCAGTCTAATGACTTGGGGGTAGAAGCTGTTGATGAGCCTTTTGGTCCTAGACTTGGCGCTCCGGTACCGCTTGCTGTGTGGTAGCAGAGAAAACAGTCTATAACTTGGGTGACTGGAGTCTCTGACAATTTGATGGGCTTTCCTCTGACACCGCCTAGTATATAGGTCCTGGATGGCAGGAAGTTTGGCCCCCCCTCTGTAGCTCCTTATGGTTCGATGCCGAGCAGTTGCCATATCAGGCGGTGATGAAACCGGTCAGGATGCTCTCGATGGTGCAACTGGAGAACCTTTTGAGGATCTGGGGACCCATGCCAAATCTTTTCAGTCTCCTGAGGGGGAAAAGGTTGTGTCATGCCCTCTTCACGACTGTCTTGGTGTGTTTGGAACATGATAGTTTGTTGGTGATGTGGACACCAAGGAACGTGAAACTCTCGACCCGCTCCACTACAGCCCCGTCGATGTTAATGGGGGCCTGTTCGGCCCGACTTTTCCTGTAGTCCACGATCAGCTCCTTTGTCTTGATCACATTGAGGGAGAGGTTGTTGTCCTGGCACCACACTGCCAGTTCTCTGACCTCCTCCCTATAGGCTGTCTCATCGTTGTCGGAGACAAGCCCCAGAGTCCTTAGCTTAGTGACGAGCTTCATGGGCACTATGGTGTTGAACACTGAGCTGTAGTCAATGAACAGCATTCTCACATAGGTGTTCCTTTTGTCCAGGTGATAAAGGGCAGTGTGGAGTGCAATTGAGATTGCGGATCTGTGGATCTGTTGGGGCGGTATGCGAATTGAAGTGGGTCTAGGGTGTCCGGGAGGATGCTGTTGATGTGAGCCATGACCAGCCTTTCAAAGCACTTCATGGCTACCGACGTGAGTGCCACGGGGCGGTAATAATTTAGGCAGGTTACCTTCGCTTCCTTGGGCACAGGGACTATGGTGGTATGCTTGAAACATGTAGGTATTACAGACTCGGTCAAGGACAGGTTGAAAATGTCAGTGAAGACACTTGACAGTTAGTCCGCGCATGCTTTGAGTACACGTTCTGGTAATCCGTCTGGCCCAGCGGCTTTGTGAATGTTGACCTGTTTAAAGGTTTTGTTCACATCGGCTACCGAGAGCGTTATCACACAGTCATCCAGAACATCTGGTGCTCTCATGCATGCTTCAGTGTTGCTTGGCTCGAAGCAAGCATAAAAGGCATTTAGCTCATCTGGTAGGCTCGCGTCACTGGGCAGCTCGCGTCTGGGTTTCCCTTTGTAGTCCGTAATAGTTTTCGAGCCCTGCCACATCCGACGAGCGTCAGAGCCAGTGTAGTAGGATTCAATCTTAATCATGTATTTGCTTGTTTGATGGTTCGTCTGAGGGCATAGCGGGATTTCTTATAAGCGTCCGGATTGTGTTATTAAAACAAAACTGCTACCACTGGATAGGTTATGTAGCGGGCAGACGGCAGAATATGAAGACGTGGTCAGCACATTTATAATGGCCTGCTAGAGTTCACTCAGCATGCATTAGATAAAGAAGGACTACAACGATTGCATTCCGAAGGATTACAGTATCACAGTATTCTTTCTAGAGAAAGAGATGGTTACACTGAATTCATGGAGCATCAGGAATGATAATGTACTAACCAAAGAACCGAATTCAAGATATTACATCAGATTCAACATTCCCACATAACAGTTGCAGTGAATGGTGTGCAACAACCTGGAGGTAGAGATGCTGATGTGTGATGTCTTCCTTCATAGGCATCGTTGCTTCTGTGTTGTTCATCATCATTATTCACAAAGTGAAACAAATAATTTTCTCAGTGTTGGGAGAAGTGGGGACAGCTAATAAAGCGTGTTGTGTTTTGTGGCAGAAGTTCAGTCAGCGATGTACGGCGCTGTGTCCAGACCAGCTGTTCCCCTCTGCCAGACGGAAAGATGTTATTACAGTCTATCTCCGTGTTATTACAGTCTATCTCCGTTGCCATGGAGAGGTAATTGTGGGTCCACATGAGCTACAATAGCAAAATGAGAAACTCCACTGGGCACAAACTGGTTGAATCAATGTTTTTTTCAATGCATTTTGTCAACGTAATTGGTCAACATATTGTGATATGGAATCTACATGGAAAATACATTGGATTTAAAAAAAGTAATCAACTGTTGTTTTGAGGGTAAAGATTCTACCACAGGATTATGTCATCATGCTAACCAAATTTCAACATAGACAAAATATGTTCCATTTGTACCTTTAAAACAACGTCACATTTAAAACGTTATATCCACTATTGGAAAAAACAATGGCTGGGCAGCACCTCAGACTAGAGAATGTATCTATCTACAGTACAGCTACCATGTGGTCTCCCATCCAGGGTTTTAACCAAGCCCAGCCCTGCTTCTACAGTACAGCTACCATGTGGTCTCCCATCCAGGGTTTTAACCAAGCCCAGCCCTGCTTCTACAGTACAGCTACCATGTGGTCTCCCATCCAGGGTTTTCACCAAGCCCAGCCCTGCTTCTACAGTACAGCTACCATGTGGTCTCCCATCCAGGGTTTTAACCAAGCCCAGCCCTGCTTCTACAGTACAGCTACCATGTGGTCTCCCATCCAGGGTTTTAACCAAGCCCAGCCCTGCTTCTACAGTACAGCTACCATGTGGTCTCCCATCCAGGGTTTTAACCAAGCCCAGCCCTGCTTCTACAGTACAGCTACCATGTGGTCTCCCATCCAGGGTTTTAACCAAGCCCAGCCCTGCTTAGCTATGATGTTTGTCACTGACTATTACCAATGTGTGATCAGGAGAGTGATTGGTGAGAGGAGCTCTACTTAAAAATGAAATAGATTCACTGTTGCTATCAAAGTCATTCCAAAGTGTAGGTTTAACAGAGCAAATGAACTGTGACCATACTCTATCATTCCTATATCATGATGAGATATCTGTAATTACACATTTAGATAACAACTATACCAAAAATCAGACATAGTTTTTTCATTTGGTTGTGCTTTAAATAGTTGAAAGCATAGTAATACCACATTGGAAATTAAACTAACTTTTGGCTGTCTTTTTGAGTGGGTGAAAATAAATTGTAATCTCATTGATCAATGTCTCAACCAAATATTACCCAATTATACACATTAAAATTACGTGATGTGCCGTTGGACACGTCTTTAATGTACTTTCTTTCCTATTTTTTAATCGTCTGGGTTGTACTGTGTTTTTGTGTTAGATTGTCCTATGCCCCATTGACCAAACAGTTGAACATGAAATTTGGACATTGAGATTTGTAGCACTTATCTAAATATATGTGAAATTAACAAATTGCAAATAGGAGACAATATCTCAGATAATCATTGTTTTGACAAGTAACCTGCTCATTCAAAGGTGAATAGGTCCTCTGGTTGATGCCATTCTCAGAGATGGATGTCTCCGAAAAAGGCCCTTTCCCACACTTCTTTAAACTGAAAACCTGTGCATTTTCAAAGCTGCATTGCAAAAAGGGGTTCGATTGAGGCAATTCATCTTATTCACAAGTTTATTTTCAGAGATTGAGAGAGTCAATGATAGAACAAAGATCTTGTTTATTTATTTGAATGTTATTGCAGATACAACACATATGCAAGCTCAACAGAATAAGATGTCACAATTGATCTCTCTAAGAAACAGACAGTAGACTTGTGAAGTCAAACGGAATAAAACAGCCAGTGGATATGTCACTGGTCATAGATACATTGTTTGGTACATTCTCTTGTGATTGTTATAGTCATTTTTTTGCCAGACAGAACTATATGAGCGAGACAAATTATGTCAATACAATCCAATCTACAAAGACAGGCTATCACAGTAAATATCAATACCAACAATAAGAACATATATCAACCCCAATGACAATAAGAAAGTAAAAAGCCTGTCTCCTAACAGTGCTAAACTAGTCTCCTGCACTACAGCATCAAATATTGCAAAATACATCCGGAGAAGAAAACCATTTTGGTCGGTAAAAATGCCCATGCAAAAATAAGATAGAAAAAGAGAAAATACATTGCACTATCACAAAGACACAGAAATGAAACAGGGTGCTTCCAACAGTCTGTAGTCGGTGTTCCCAGATATACAGTATTTTGTCATTACTTCGTGGTTTGACTGTATTCTTGAAACTGTGCTCCATTGGGCCTCCTTTATCAATCATACTCAGATCCTATAATGTCCGTGTAGATGACTCCATGCAAACGACGGGTTGTGTTATATTGGTTCCTGAGAGGCTGCATTGCGCAGGAAAGACCGAGTACATGTTTTGGGGTGCCATTACACGTTTTCCAATTAGATATTTTGCTACCAACACATGGGGATAGAATTGGATTTCTATTCTGCACATGGCTCTGTGTTAGGACGATCACTAGTCTCCACCTTTACAGAAACAGGAATCGAGTTATATGGAAAATTTCTGCTACATTTGACTATCTTTACCATCTGATCATGTAATATAATTAATTAATGTGGATCACCCACCTGGGGAAAATGGTCATGATTGTGTGTTTGTGTCCTACAGTTTGGCTTTATACAGGTTGATAAACAAGGCCCAGGATATAATCTCTCTTCAATTCCAAATGTAATTCAATTCGAAACTATGATACAATAGGCTGTACTATATGTGATCAAATAAAAAACAAGTCAAGAGTGGGTAATTCCATAAAAACACAATCATTATAAGCCATTTGAAGTCATTCAAAACAAGAAAGGCATGACCTTTTCGGTTCCTGTTTTACTCTTTGTTTCTATACATTATATATCATTAGGTACTGTATTTCTTGTTACTGAGTAAAATATAGGATACTTCTCTACTTCCACAGTTACATATAGTATCTCCTCTACTTTGAAGCATCCGTGGACCAGACCTGGGTTCAAATTTGCTTGATATAGCCGGGCTTGATTAGGCTTGCCTGGTATAATGGAATTAATACAATTGTTGCAAAACTGCAAACCCTGCCCATCTTGCACTCCAGGCAGTCTGCCGCAAATGTTAAAAGTATTTGAAAGTTATCCAATAGTATTTGAACCCAGGTCTGCCGGTGACTGAGAAGGTGACAGCATGGCTAGCTATCTACTGCTCCTGCTCTGACCGAATGACGTGGAACAAGGTGACATTGTAAAGCACCTGGTGACCGTTATTCCATGCGTACAGTGCTCTGTCTTTAGGGTTATAGTCCAGCATGGAGATGTGAGAGTACTTATTCTGGAACGGTATGTCAATGTACTCGTAGGTGGAAGAGTTGGTGCTGAAGGCATAATACACCTTGGTCCCACCGGAGTAGCCATTGGTGACATACAGCGTGCCACATATCATGAAGGCCTCTCCTGCGCTCCTCTTGGGGTGGTTGGTAGTCCAGCTCTTGACGATCTGCAGGGTGTTGGGGTTCAGTTTACTGATGACAATGTTCCCTGCGTTCTGATTGGTGGCGTAAACGGCCCAGAGCCCGCCCTCGTCCACCATAAGGTCGATGTCTGAGTGGCCGCCCCAGGAGTAGTGGTACATGTTGTTGTAGCCGGCGTAGTCCAGCTGGCGTGACTTGCTGATGACGGAGGTCTTGAAGTCAAACTTGATGATGGTGTGGCTCTGGAACTTGTTGAAGTAGATGGAGCCGTTGTAGACCACCTGGCCAGTGCCTGACCACGGGTGGGGGAGGCGGTGAGATGTAAAGTTGTCGGAATTCATGAAGTCGTAGATGGACTTGTACTCCCGCACAAATCGGTTGTTGTGGTAGCCATCCATGTACCACACCTAGAAAGGAATACAAGAGCATTAGAAAGTCATACATCTCAGGTATAGTATGATATTGAATTTAGCAAGAGAACAGAACAGGTGGATAGAGTATGTGTCCACCCCAATGTTAGGGATATTCCTTAATGAATTTAACAACACAAGTTCTGCAGGACAACGAGTGATATCTTAGTATGTGCAACACATAAAAATGTACAAATAACTTTTATCCAATCCTGTGATTCATGTCTTTCATTCCCTAGAATGACATAGTTTACTGCAATGACAACCAGGAGATGTAGCTACCTTCCAGATTAGCATCAGAATGTGTTGTGGTGCTAGCGTCTCTTTTCAGGCTAGTGAGCAAATCCCAGACAGTGAGGCATGGGAACACATTACTAAAGTTGTGATCCATTCTGGTCAATAATCACTGGTTTATACAAACCTGTTAATACAAACATACAAGCTAACATCTTACAGATTATATTTTACAACACCGCAAATCTGTACTGAGTGTCCTCCCAATTGCATAATTGATAAGAACATTTTTGTTGAGTCTGTGTTAACTGTATAATGAATAGCATAGGCATTGGACCAGACCTACCCTAGTGTCATCTTCAGGAGCCAGGGGGTCAGTCATCCAGGATCCAAACCTTGATCCAGACGTCTTAATGGTAATTGGATCGCTGATCCCTGTCAGCTTCCCACATGCTGCAAGAGCCAAATACACAATGCAAGATACTGCATTCATCTCTGGACTATCAATGGTGTTTATAGGTTGGAAAACATAGTGTGTGTGTGTGTGTGCGTGCGTGCGTAGGTCAGTGACCTACTATACCTACTATACTTTTTGTTGAAAATGATAATATCAATTCGACTTGTTTATCCAGCTTTAGTATTACAATCTATAGATCAGTTTGGTGATTTCTTCAGGTTTTGACAATACTGTTTTAGCTGGAGGTTTTCTAGAAAGAACTGTGTAGATATTGTATAAATGTATGTACTAGAATCTAGATCTCCTGCTTTAGCCATCCATTTCTCTGCCTCAGAATGATGTATTCGGACAGAAAAGTCAGTTTTCATTATTCATAAGTAATGTTATCATTTATCTATGACATTGAAAGGATACTGTTGTACAGAGACCACACAACCACAAGGTGTGAGCCAATGATGAGAAATGGGCAATTCCAAGGTAACAGAGTGATGCCAAACCTTGTGGCTTGTAGTCTCTTTGTACATCCTTTCAATGTCATAGATACATCATAACTTTACTTATGAATAATGAAAACAGACTTTTCTGTTTTTACATAAACCACACACTCAATTGCTCCCCTCTTCAAATGCTATATTAACAACAGGAACAGTAAGTGCAATATTAAAGTTTGAGTCAATTCACACAATTCCTCCCCCTAACTTCAAGTCCAGAATTTTTTTTGGGGGGTTACACAAATATCTGCCCCCATTTTCCCAAGATAACAAACTAGCATATAACGTTCTGAGAGCCATATGTTTCTTAGAGCTTGGTGAGAACGTGGTTGTCCTATGGATAGTTTGCATACAACCTTCCCACAATTTTCAGGTAATGGTGCAGGATAGTTGCTTGGCCTTGGTACATTCTCAACACATTTAAGGAACTTGACAAAAAAACTAAATTTTCTTGGTATTTCATTACTATAACAGAACGTTTCCTAAAAGTTAAAATATGGTTACATTTCATAAAAATGTTGGTCATGTTCTGGGAACGTTCTCTAACTGGTTTGACATTGGGAATATTCTCAAATAGTTCAGAGAACGTTAAGAAATAACGTTCTTCTGTGGAAATGTCTGTACTGCAGCATTACGTTTCCTACAGAGTTGCATTCAACAAGGGAAAAAGTTTGTGAATGGTGGCTAACGTTAGCTAACATATTCAACTTGTTTTGTATTAGCCACAACTGTTCGCTAACGTAAGCTAACAGTCTGAGAAGGTAGAGTGCGGCAAACTGAAGTGTCTGTTTCGGGTCTAAACTGCCACTAAAAATAATCAAGTGGCCATGTAGACTTTCTACTACAGTTGAAGTCGGAAGTTTACATACACTTAGGTTGGAGTCATTAAAACTTGTTTTTCAACCACTTCACAAATTTCTTGTTAACAAACTATAGTTTTGCCAAGTCGGTTAAGACATCTACTTTGTGCATGACACAAGTAATTTTTCCAACAATTGTTTACAGACAGATTATTTCACTTATAATTTACTGTATCACAATTCCAGTGGGTCAGAAGTTTACATACACTAAGTTGACTGGCACAGTTTAATGGCACTTTAAACAGCTTGGAAAATTCCAGAAAATGATGCCATGGCTTCGGAAGCTTCTGATATGCTAATTGACATCATGTGAGTCAATTGGACCTGTGGATGTATTTCAAGGCCTACCTTCAAACTCAGTGCCTCTTTGCTTGACATCATGGGAAAATCAAAAGAAATCAGCCAAGACCTCAGAAAAAAAATTGTAGACCGCCACAAGTTTGGTTCATCCTTGGGAGCCATTTCCAAATGCCTGAAGGTATCACGTTCATCTGTACAAACAATAGTACGCAAGTATAAACACCATGGGACCACGCAGCCGTCATACCGCTCAGGAAGGAAACGCGTTCTGTCTCCTAGTGACGAACGTACTTTGGTGCGAAAAGTGCAAATCAATCCCAGAACAACAGCAAAGGACCTTGTGAAGATGCTGGAGGAAACAGGTACAAAAGTATCTATATCCATAGTAAAACGAGTCCTATATTGACATAACCTGAAAGGCCGATCAGCAACGAAGAAGCCACTGCTCCAAAACCGCCATAAAAAAGCCAGACTACGGCTTGCAACTGCACATGGGGACAAAGATCGTACATTTTGGAGAAATGTCCTCTGGTCAGATGAAACAAAAATATAACTTTTTGGCCATAATGACCATCGTTACGTTTCCAGGAAAAAGGGGGATGCTTGCAAGCTGAAGAACACCATCCCAACCGTGAAGCACGGGGGTGGCAGCATCATGTTGCGGGGGTGCTTTGCTGCAGGAGGGACTGGTGCACTTCACAGAATAGATGACATCATGAGGATGGAAAAAGATGTGGATATATTGAAGCAACATCTCAAGACATCAGTCAGGAAGTTAAAGTTTGGGTCTTCCAAATGGACAATGACCCCAAGCATACTTCCAAAGTTGTGGCAAAATGGCTTAAGGACAACAAAGTCAAGGTATTGGAGTGGCCATCACAAAGCCCTGACCTCAATCCTATAGAACATTTGTAGGCAGAACTGAAAAAGCGTGTGCGAGCAAGAGGCCTACAAACCTGACTCAGTTACACCAGCTCTGTCAGGAGGAATGGGCCAAAATTCACACGACATATTGTGGGAATCTTGTGGAAGGCTACCCAAAACATTTGACCCAGGTTAAACAATTTAAAGTCAATGCTACCAAATACTAATTGAGTGTATGTAAACTTCTGACCCACTGGGAATGTGATTAAAGAAATAAAAGCTGAAATAAGTAATTTTCTCTACTATTATTCTGACATTTCACATTCTTAAAATAAAGTGGTGATCCTAATTGACCTAAGACAGGGAATTTTTATTCGGATTAAATGTCAGGAATTGTGAAGAACTTCCGACTTCAACTGTATATTTTCTAGGAATAGCTAACTTATTTTCAGTTTGAATATTGTCGCTAAAAAGTCACAGTAATCCTTACAAAAGTAGGTGTTTGATGTTTCACAGTAACATTTTGGAATGTTTATTCAAATCGTTCAACTGAAATTGTTCACCACAAAAAGAAGCCTTGTTAGGTAACGTTTCTTCGTGTTCTCAAATTAATTGTTCTGAGAACGTTAAGCAAACTTTCCATAAAAACTACAAGAAAAGATTAGTGATGTTCAGAGAAGGTTCTAAGAATGTTATTTAAAAACATACATTCCGTTCTCAGCATCAACCAAACTCTATCATGTTATGCGTGTTCAGGTGTGTTGGCCGCGACCATTAATTGGCCACACCTGATCTTAATGAGTGCTTGTTTTCTTTGAAATGGAGTCTGTTTGAATAGACTAAAATGAACAGCTTAGTATTCGTAAAAAAACAAACATCCTCACTCCATCATAGTGGTGCAGTGGACTAATTCCATGGATTCACAACAGAAGATTATATGTTCAAATCTCACTGATGCTGTGTCACAATAAAAAAACAAAGGTGTTTGCATGATTAATGCCTAAGGAAATGCATTTCCATGTGTTCTATCTGTGCTTGGAGTTTCATTTTTTTTGTGGCCAAAATAAGCTAGCAGTGTTATTAACAGTCTTATTGATACATTCAGTGAAAGTTAAGGAAGTAATTCAAAAGCCTCCAAATAACCTATTATTACTTTTCTCAGAGTTAATAAAACTTTCAGGAAACAATAGTAAATTTCCACTTCTGTTCTCAGACATTTAAAAAAACGTTACATTTTACTAGTCAGGAAACAGTCATTCATTCCCACAACCAATGTGAAACCAAAAACATTTGTTCCCACAACTTCGAAGGAACCAAATGTGCTAGCTGGGTAGTGTATGCTGTCTACCATAGCTATAGTACTTGGAGAGTTATAGCTGAGCACTTGAAACAAAAATGGATAATCCTCTGAAATTGAAGTGAGCCCTTCTTTAATCTCTAAGAACTTGCCAGCCCATTGGCTCTACTCCATGCCTACAGGGTCATCCCTAGAGCTACAGTCAGCATCCTAACAGTCAAAGCACAGTGGCACAAAGGAAAACGACTTCAATGCCTCATTCCTTACAATTGGATTGCTTCTACCTGTTTCCTCCCATTTTACTTTGAATCATGTATTTTGCACCATTCATTGATTTGTTCAGCCTTTCACTTACTGTTAGCCTGTCACGACATCAATCGAATAAATATGGTGACAGATAGGATACTGTATATGCTGGGAGAGCCCTTGGTTTAGACACACATCATGCCATCTACTTTGCCTTGTATACAATCCTGTGAACAACCCATGCAACAAAGAGATTACTGAGAAATAATCTGTCAGTTGTTACATCCTGGTACTATTTGTAGATGACTGTCGCTACAATGGTGTGAAGCTTTTGGCCAAGAAGTGGACATAAGCTCACAGCTCATTTCTGGCACACATAACATGACGTGCTAGGGATGTAGTTTCGGTTTAATAGGATTACATTAGCAAAACTTAATCCAAATCACCATCTAACAACTCTAAATCCTAACATGTTTAAATAGCTTCTAACCTGACATATGAGAACTGTTTGTCTTTTTTCATCAGCAATATTATTATGCATTGATGTGTAGTCGAGGCACGTGATTGCCTAACATCAGAGAATGACTGAGTATGTTAAAGCGATAACGTAGTGGTAGAGCATGTACCATAGGTGCGGTGGATAGATAGAGATCTGTTGGTGTGAGAAGAATGACTACTGTAGATCTGATTGGCCCGTTGCACAAGGAAGCAAAGGGGGTGTTTCGGTGTTCTCTGAGCCTACCTAATTTTTGCATGCATGCACGAAGCCTCTCTTCAAGATTTGACACTCTGTTTTGTAGCTCCTCGTAGTCATAGGCGCCGATCTCCTCCTGGAGTTCGTTTAGCACAGACGTCAGATTCTGGAGCTCCTCTTTAAACCGCAATACCAATTTTGCATCGGCTTTGTACTCCTCCAACACTGGTATCAATGGCCTAAGTTCCTCCATTTTCGCTTTTATTGCCTGAAAGGTTAAAATAGGCTTGGTTCAGTGTTATGCGAGCAAATGGGTGTTCCACACCTGTCTTGCCCTACTCTGGCTGTCTCCCTATGATGAGTTCAGAGTGGACCTAACACATTCAACAGTATCATGAACGGATGTGACATCATCACAAACATAAGCAGCATGAAACAAGTCCTCGGTACACCAAAAACAATTGGGAAAATATTTTATTTTCACCTTTTAAAATGCAACATCTTAGGGTTACATGCTTTTCTGTCACATACAACAATGTTTCCGTATTTTTTTGTGGTAACCAGTTATGCATTGACAAATCTAAACAGGATATGGAATTGAATAAAACAAAAGTAATATTAATTAAAAAAACTGAACTAAATCTATTGATGGAATGCATCGACAGTAACATGCAGAAATGCAAAGAGCAGTGCAGGTCTGAGGGTGAAAAGGGTGCTAGTTTTCAAATAAACTGCATGGTGCAAATAGTCATTGGTCAAGTTCAGGGATAGAACACTGGAATAGAACTGCCTCTTCAGTCTCTGCAGCTTTGATATAATTTCCTAAAGTTAGCCCTGCAAGCAAGAAAATGAGATACTGTTGAGTGTTGAATAATCTAACTCACTAGCCTAATATACACACACAAAACATGCAAGGGTCATCACTCCCAGGGTTGCTCATGACAGACACATAGCATAAACATAGCATTGGTGAGGATAGGTGGGGAACACACACAAACATACACACACTAACAAACATAAACGTCATCAGAATAGTTGATGATGTTAAATTTTAATTCCAGAGACAAGCATTTAGGTGTACGGGTTTCATTCACAGCAGGGGCTGTAGGTATCATGCTTCTCAATATAATAGTGCTGATCTAGGATGTGAATGAATACTATTATATGGACAGTAAGGACCTGATCCTAGCTCAGCACTCCTACTCTGAGAGGCTTGATAGATATGGACCCAGAACTCCACTTACAGCACATCTCTTTGTACAATGTTGTCTATGTAAGAGTAGGGTTGCAAAATTCCAGGAACATTAAATAAATTCCCTGGTTTTCCCAGAATCAGGAGGGAATAAGCAGGAAATCCGGAATCCTCCAACCAGGATTTCAGGAAAAACAGGAAATGTATTGAAAGTTCCCGTAATTTAGCAACCCTAAGAGAAATGTTGACATACCTTGTATTGCCTGGCAATGTTCTGCTTGTGGTTCTCCTCCACCTGTTTAAACTTGGTCTCCAGACCTTTCAGCTGGACCTCCATCCTCTCCACGTACTGCAGGTCTCTCTGGGTCCGCTGGTCTAGCACCTGGATAGACTGGGTCATGTTCTGGACCTAACACAGGGGAAAATAGAAAAACATGTATCTTAAAGCCCTAAATATACCGAAATACAGCCCTAAACACTTGTGTATTCAGGTCTTCCCAGGCTTATTATTTAATTCCATTTTTGGAATCAAAATAAACAAATTATACACCCAATAAACGCAAAGATATAGACTTTAGCCATCAATGCTCCTTCAACAATGTCGGTGCATGACACAATTTCTTGTAGATATGGTGTGGATAACTGACTACAAAATCTGACACTGTATAACCTCTGACGTGTCTAGGCAGAGAATACAGCATTTCAGGTGCTCAAGAGCAACTAACTGTTATGTGTATTTAAAGATCAAGCCGAATCAGAAAGACATCCATTTCTGACCCCAAATGACCCACAGCAGTGATAGAGATTGAGAGTATGCTGTACATGGACTGCTGGTTGTTCCACATCAAGGTGCCAAAGTTGCACAACATCTGGCCTCCAAACAAATCTACTGTATAAGACTGAATGTCAGATCATATCAAATGATGATGACAGCAAATCAATATTGGCAATACAGGGTGAAAGGAACTGCTATTGTCAAGGAGCCATACAAGTAACTAGTCCTCTGGCCAGAGGCTGCTGCTGCTGAGAAGATGATGGAGAGAAATGAGAGAGGGAGAGTGGGAGATATGGTTGTTATGGTGCAACTGGTGAATGGTGCTTGTTCTAGTGGAGGTCTGGTAGTGGGGGGGTTATGGGTACTGTAGTACATCATGCTACATGGGGGGGGGGGGGGGGGTTACTTTTTCTAGCAGCTGTCGGAGCTGTTTGGTCCTGGCGTCCCGCGAGCACATGGACTGTTGAGGCGCCACCACAGTGCAGACACAGCGGCCCTCCGTGTCCTGGGCTGAGCTGTACACCTGCCATGACTCCTCAGGGTTGGCTGGGAGCACCTAGGATGGACAGACAGGGTGAGAGAGGGAGAGACAGACAGACCGGGAGAGAGACAGACAGGGAGAGAGAGAGGGAAAGACAGACAGGGAGAGAGAGGGAAAGACAGATAGGGAGAGAGAGACAGACAGCCAGACAGGGAGATAGACAGACAGTGAGAGAGGGGGAGAGAAAGATGAATGAAAAAAGGTTATTCATATAGAGATGTGATGTGACAATATTAACACCATACTGCGCTGGTTCAGACATTTCTCTTTCACATTGTCCTCTTCAGCACGGTTCCAGCAGCCGTGGAGGGTGCGTAACCAAGCCAGTACAGTTCAGCTTGCTTTGGCTTGGCAGGGCACAGCTCACATTGGCTCAGTAGTGTGTAGGGTTTAAGATAGACTACATTGGTACTCTTATCTAAAACATTTACTCCAAAATTATGTCATTACATTTTTTGAAGTTTGGACAAAAAGCATGATCTCTGCCAAGAAATGTGTGCCAATTTGATGCAGAATATTTTCACCACAGGGATTTACATAACCTTTTTCTAAGATGATGACATATGATTACATAAAATGCCATCTGTACTGTTGAACCTTGCCGTATGTTCCCGCCTAATCTCCGACCATCAAAACGACTATCCACATTCTAAAGGCAATGGGGCTGACAAAAGGAGTTGACGTCAAATTGAGGGAAACAACTTTGTAAATCTACTCAAATAGCGTTGCTGGATTGTGATGATATTAAGTCATAATCTTGTATTTCTAAATACTTCATGTAGCCTACAGGAATTTAATCTGTGCCATTTATGTCAACGAAACCTTACATTTTCATCCCTCCAATAAAGTCATTCAATATATATATATATATATATATGCCATTTAGCATTTTTATCCAAAGCGATTTATAGTCATGCGTGCATACATTTTATGTACGGGTGGTACGGGGAATCGAACACACTATCCTGGCGGTGCAAGCGCTATGCTCTGCAAAATGAACTACAGAGGACCAAGCCTATTTAGCACGAAGCCTTCAGAGTAGTAATTCCATACAGAGGCTGCTCTAAATGTGGATTGGTTACAACTTTACTACTACATGGTTGAACCCAGAGCCATAAATAGACATATGAACAGAAATATGGCTCTAGATTAACCCTGACAAGTAGTGACATGCAGTGTATTATGCTAAGATCCATTGTCTACAATGTGACTACATTATCTGTTAGTGTTCTTATATAATGTAGCATTATTCTGCTCTTTATATTCAATTACATTAGTCACAGACAATCTCAGAACTGTTATAATTGTCCATCATTGCCACACTTCTTCTCCAACATATTTCAGTTAAACCATTTAGCAAAGAATGTGTGAAAGTTGTTGAAACCTGCACTATGGCTAACAAGAATAGTAAGATAATGATTTGCCGTTTATTCAGCTATATGTTTATGGATAGGCCTACTCGTTTTGGCTATAGTCATTACAGACCATTTTTATTTATTTTGATGCACAAGCAACACCCGTTTTTTTCTTTCAATTTCCAACCAACATTAGGTATCAATTATAGGAATAGGCCTACTAAATAACTATTGCAATCTATCCTGTGCAGTACATGATTCTAATGGTTCCTGTATTTGCTGTCACTCACGCCGGTGCTCCGGTCCGCTGTCCCTCCTGATGCTACCGAGAGCTTGTTGGTGTTAAGTCCCACCAAGGACGGTAACGTCTGCGACATCCAGTTAGTAATCATAGCCATCGTGCTCAACACCACTCCAATCTTCAGTAAAGGAACCGACATATCTGCGCTCTTGTCGTTTTACCAAAAATGTCCTTGTACACATTCCAGTGAAGAACTAACTAGACAATTCATATTGCCAATCATTGGATGCAACGGCAGGGCTGCAACAGCGGTGAGTTTAGGTTTGAACATCTTTGGCTGACAGGTGGTTTCTGCTCTCTTCAAAAGCCACTTTGATGATGGCTCAATGCAATTGTTGGAAAATGTGAAGTGGTTCTCCCGCAATCGCTTTCGAGTTTAGAAGATGACATGGATTCAGTCGCCTCTCCCATTCGCTGAATACCCCCGCCCACCGCGCACTGATAGAACAACCTTCAATTGAAATGAAATTCATGGCGCCACGCTTTGGCGTTTAATACAGTGAAACAGGAATATGTACCTTGCCACCAAATACAAGAAAATGCCATGACAGGAAAACAATATCTAAATAGCATAACTTCAGACATTGAAGTCAATTGTGTGATAGATTCAATTTAAGTATGAAACCTTGCAAACGCAATGGAGACAAAACGAGCCTAAACGACATTTTCAGACTGGATAGCGTAATTGTGTAGGTTGGCTACTTTAATAACGGTTGCTTGATGACTCTATGGGGACAAGAACTGGAATAATCCAATCACATTGAAACCATCAGTCACAATTTTTGACGGGTGCCATAGAAAGCAAGGTAGCCTACGAGTCCCATTTAATCCAATAAAGAAGTGCCGGATTTTGATTGTCATTCACAGAAAAAAACATGTAGACAATTCATAATCTAGGTAAGTGTTTGACAGTAAATCTGATTAATCGTAGACATTTGAAACCGCATCAGATTCAACATAAAGCTTGTACAAGGTCCGTGGCGCAATAATGGGATATTCAACATCTGTACTGAAATGCAGTTAATGCACTGTCCTTGACCTGTTTTAACCAACCAGGTCGAGGGATATCGAGGGACATTCTGCCACCTTGTCGTTACGAATGGTATTGCACGTCCGTTTGTCAGGTACTGTAGCCTAGTATTGCGTTTAAAAAAAATCAAGATAAGCTTTAAAAACGATATATTTCTGTTTATTTTCTCTTTCATGAGTTACAGACATTTGTTTGCACCATCTCTTGTTTTTTTGCTTCTTTTTGTCTTTTTGTTTAAAAAATATATAATAAATAATATATTTCTTCCACATTTAATAAGCTATATATATTTATTTTCTTTGTTTGTTTGTTGTTGGTTATATTGCGCTAGTTGTTTGGGATCAAAAATAAGGGATTAACATACAATACATTACATCACATTTACTGTTCATAATACAAACAGATTACGAATGATTATAAGGAATACAAAAGTCAATAATCTTCCTAGTATTGTCATAGCCTGCCATACCAGCATCATGAATGCGATGAGAATGATTAGTTGAATGAATCAGAACTTTGGTGCTTTCAAATGGCACCAAATGTCTGATTCATTCAACTAATCACGAGCTTGTTGATTAAGTATGTGATCAAGTGTCTTAGTGCTAGTCTAGAACAAAAGCTTGAACCCCTTGTTGGTGTCCAGGAAAGTTTGACAGGTTGTATTGTGGCAGCCAGGAGGAGGCGCTGTGGCACTGTGAGTGCAATGCATCTCTGAATAGAGAAACAATTCCTTAGAAAGATGGAGATAAGAAGAACATGTTCATGGGGACCATTACAAATAAATGCGAGTTATTAATCATAGCAAAAGTCTAATATTTTGGAATTGTTTAGAATTTTAGAGCAATAACAGCAGTCTATTATTATTGTGTTGAAATAGTTTTGTTTTCATATTTCTGTCTGTAGTGTTAGTATAACCAGAATAGTCTATTCATGTTAGGCTACAATCTGGGGTGGAATCTGGTTAATGCATTGCTTTAATAAGATTTCAATTTAAGCCTTTTATCTGACATATTCATTATATTCGAACTATCAAATCATATTGCAATTGTCTAGATGTGAACTGTGTCACTGTGAAATTTCTCGCGTATTTCAATGTAGACATTATAAAGTAGATTACCCTATCGCTCACATAGCTTAATTGGAGTGAATTTGGAATTAGTTCGATGCATTGAATGTGAAACGCCAATTGAAACATTTCAGTATAGCCTACCCTACCTCACTGATTAAATAAATTGATGATTTTGATTTAGTCAAATTTTGTTATAGATACAATAGATAGTTTGGCTACAGAAATGCCTCTGAACGCACACTAGCCCGTATCAATTTTACTAGGATGATGGAATCCCTTTATCGTTCATCATAATATATTTTAATCTCTTAATCTCAAGGCCTACAACGTTGTTAAATAGGTAATTTGTAGGATCATTTGCTAAGCATGGTTTGGATATCTTAAATGGGGAGTAAAATGGCGTTTATAAACCTACTTGGGTGAGTTCGGTGCCCATCAAGACAAGGAGGGTGAGACTCAGGAGCTTGTTAGTAGGCTGCATCGCTTGCCTCCGATAGCACTAGATCCAGTGTTTTCACATGCAGATTGTCTTTTTCCACGGTAATGTCTTCTTCCTCTTTTACACGTCGTCTTGCAATCTTCGTTGCAGCGCTAAGGACAAAAATAAAGGTAAAGAACAAATTTGGTGTGAGGAGCAGTCACTGCATGATGTTCAATGCATCTCAGTGCGTTGTGCAGAAGACCCCTGTCCTTCTGTCTTCCTTCTGTCAGCCACCTCGCATGAGAAGCATGGAAAGAAAAAACATTCGCAAAAGTTGGCTCCGCAAAACAAGGACAGGGGTGTGTGTGACAATGCGGGAGGGAGCTGGCTGTGGAGCTGAAACCGGATGTGACAGGAACGGGCGTGTGGAATTCAAGAATGATTGGGCGGGGTTGGAGGGGGCTCATATGAGAAGAGAGGTTCTATAACAGGTTTTTATAGAAAGAATGGGGTTAATAACATGCAGAATCCTACATAATGACTATGATTCAATGCAAAAATGGGTCCTGGGATCTGCTGAGATGTGAAGTCAGGCCATACTTAATAGTTGTAGACTACAGCATAGTAGCATTCCCATATTGCTGTTTGCTTAAACATACCTCTCAAAATAATTTTGCATGAAATCATGGCATCCATCTAAAGCTTAGGCTGCACGCTTTATCTTGGTTACTACGTTCATGCTGTGAATACTCACTAAAGTCATGTTTTACATGCCTATCTCATATGAACTCTTTGTATTTCAACCCTGTGATAATAGATTCCTAGATTCCTGTCTCTAGATTCCTTTTTCCCCTGTCCAGGTCTTTAGATGGCATTTCCTAATCTCCCTCTGTCCTCTCTACCTTCCTTGATCATTTCTAAAAGGGTAGAGGGAAACAAGAAAAGGAGGGGATGTAATGGAAAGTGAGGTGCAGAAGAATGTGTATATATATATATAATATATATATATATAACCAGCCAATGTCACAAAGAAGACACAAGTCAAGGAAAGCAGTTTGTCTTTTTTGCACCCAGTTCAGAAACTGAATAGTAGCCCTGCTGGGATTTTATTTCTCCTATGAACTGTAGGCTAGTGTAAATAGCTCCTCTATCTAACCATGTCAACCTGAAACACAGTGCTATTTGTGTTACTAGATGGGAGTCTTGCTATAAGGAAACAGTAGTATTTGTGTTACTAGATGGGAGTCTTGCTATGAGTAAACAGTTGTATTTATGTTACTAGAAGGGAGTCTTGCTATAAGGAAACAATGTTATTTATGTTACTAGATGAGATTCTTGCTATAAGGAAACAGTTGTATTTCTGTTACTAGATGGGAGTCTTGCTATAAGGAAACAATGTTATTTATGTTACTAGATGGGAGTCTTGCTATAAGGAAACAATGTTATTTATGTTACTAGATGAGATTCTTGCTATAAGGAAACAGTTGTATTTCTGTTACTAGATGGGAGTCTTGCAATAAGGAAACAGTGTTTTTTCTGTTACTAGATGGGAGTCTTGCTATAATGAAACTAGGATATGGAGATTGGGGTTTTGTTTAAGTCGCTGGAATATTTCAAGTGTTTCAAATCCTTCCGGCAAACTATCAAAGCTGAATTAATAAAGCACAGAAATGTTGTTCTTTGGTGTTTTCCTTCCTACATCATCCTCCTACAGGGTTGGGGATCAATTCCAAGGGGCATGATATATATAATTCAATCACACTTTCAGAGCAGCCTGCAAATCATGGCTAATTGATACACACACATGCGCACGGTACTGTGTGCTTCCACATCTGTTGCACTGCTGTGTAAAAATCTTGAAGCGATTTTAAAGCAAGCACGGTGCTGTGCCTACCCAGAAATTGTACTGAACAAGCAGTGCCTTTTCCCTAATCCAAGAAGGAGCCTCAAAGACAAAAGAGAATAGCCTAGGGATGAGGTGGCCTACTTTCTGACACTTCTTTCTGTTTTCCCAATAGTCCTAGTAGTATGGGGACACCACTGTTTGTGTTCGTACAGTATTTCAGACAGTAACCCAGGCTATTAAAGACCCTTGAGGCATTGATCATATTTGATCATTTAAAGTGGCAATCTGCAGTACCTACATCCATATTTGGACTTGTAAACTAATGATGTTTCTTGACGAATATAAATAAATATATATATAAATGCCTCGTGAGCTTAGTTCAACTGTCGTACCCCATCACAACCCAAAATATAAGCTTGTTTTACTACAATGTTTGTAAACAAATTAAATGTAAACAAACACTGTATAGCCTCAAAGCATGGTTAAAACTATAATTGTGATATCATGGATGGTCAGTTATTGCATCCATAGCACTGTCTATGAATTTGAGAGTGGTTACAATTGAATTTGAGAGTGGTTACATTTCCCTAGTCCCATCCCTCAGCTTTTTAGTGAAACAGTGGTGGGTAGAATGCTTTGTTATCGTTTCAACTAATGATTACCACTTTAAAAATCTCAGAGTGGTATACTACAATGCAAGCTGGATCTACTCAGGCCTTTATAAAGCTAATCAGCTTCAGTTAGCTTCACATTCCAGCTCAGGCTTCATCCAAACTATGACGGTGGATTTTGCACGTCCACCTGCCGCTAACTTCTTTTATTATGTTATACCACAGCATTGTTGAATACTCATTTCTGATTGGCAAGAAGGGCATTCTAGAATGGACATTAAAACCAGATAATATTAAACATTTAGGTGACTTTAATATTCACATGGAAAAGTCCACAGACTACTCCAAAAGTCTTTTGGAGCCACCATCGACTCAGTGGGTTTTGTCCAACATGTCTCCGGACCTACTCACTGCCACAGTCATACTCTGGACCTAGTTTTGTCTCATGGAATAAATGTTGTGGATCTTAATGTTTTTCCTCATAATCCTGGACTATCGGACCACCATTTTATTACGTTTGCAATTGCAACAACTAATCTGCTCAGACCCCAACCAAGGATCATCAAAAGCCGTGCTATAAATTCTCGGATAACCCAAAGATTCCTAGATGCCCTTCCAGACTCCCTCCACCTACCCAAGGACGTCAGAGTACAAAAATCAGTTAACCACCTAACTGAGGAACTCAATTTAACCTTGCCTAATATGTTGCAGCCACACCCCTAAAAACAAAAAACATTTGTCATAAGAAACTAGCTCCCTGGTATACAGAAAATATCCGAGCACTGAAGCAAGCTTCCAGAAAATTGGAACAGAAATGGCTCTACATCAAACTGGAAGTCTTCCGACTAGCTTGGAAAGACAGTACCGTGCAGTATTGAAGAGCCCTCACTGCTGCTCGATCATCCTATTTTTACAACCTAATTGAGGAAAATAAGAACAATCCAAAATGTACTTTTGATACGGTTGCAAAGCTAACTAAAAAGCAGAATTCCCCAAGAGAAGATGGCTTTAACTTCAGCAGTGATAAATTCATGAACTTCCTTGACGAGAAGATCATGATCATTAGAAAGAAAATTACGGAGTCTTTAAATCTGCGTATTTCTCCAAAGCTAAGTTGTCCTGAGTCTCCACAACACTGCCAGGACCTAGGATCAAGGGAGACACTCAAGTTTTTTAACACTATATCTCTTGACACATTGATGAAAATAGTCATGGCCTCTAAACCTTCATGCTACATACTGGACCCTATTCCAACTAAACTACTGAAAGCGCTGCTTCCTGTTGTCACGAATCCCGCCGAAGATGGTGCCTCTTCCTGTTCGGGCGGCGCTCGGCGGTCGTCGTCGCTGGCCTACTAGCTGCCACCGATCCCCTTTTCTGTTTCATTTAGTTGTGTCTGATTTGTTGCACCTGTTTCGTGTTTAGGTTTGGTTGTGGGCTATTTAAACCCAGTAGGCCCGCCGGCTTTTGTGCGGGCTTGTTTTTCTGTTTGTGGTGTTTGATTATTCTTGTGGTTTCTTTTCCTGATCAGTTTTCGTCCTGTTTGTTGGACTGGGACTTTACGCGCCGTTGTGTGTGTGGCGTGACCGTCTCTCTGGTTGTGTTGGAATATTAAAGATCCACATCTTTTGAACTACCCTGCTCTCTGCGCCTGACTCCTGCACTCACTACTGACACCTGTGCTTTGCCCTTCTATGTTGAACATAATAAACGGCTACCTATCCACCGGATGTGTACCAAACTCACTAAAAGTGGCAGTAATAAAGCCTTTCTTGATAAAGCCAAACCTTGACCCAGAAAATATTTTAAAAACTATCGGCCTATATCGATTCACCCATTCCTCTCAAAACTTTTAGAAAAATCTGTTGCGCAGCAACTCACTGCCTTCCTGAAGACAAACAATGTATACTAAACGCTTCTATCTGGTTTTAGACCCCATCATAGCACTGAGACTGCACTTGTGAAGGTGGTAAATTACCTTTTAATGGCGTCAGACGAGGCTCTGCATCTGTCCTCGTGCTCCTAGACCTTAGTGCTGCTTTTGATACCACCGATCACCACATTCTTTTAGAGAGATTGGAAACCCAAATTGGTCTACACGAACAAGTTCTGGCCTGGTTTAGATCTTATCTGTCAGAAAGATATAAGTTTGTGTCTGTAGATGGTTTATCTTCTGACAAATCAACTGTATATTTCGGTGTTCTTCAGGGCTCTGTTTTAGGACCACTATTGTTTTCACTATATATTTTACCTCTTGGTGATGTCATTCGGAAACACAATGTCAACTTTCACTGCTATGCGGACGACACACAGCTGTACATTTCGATGAAACATGGTGAAGCCCCAAAATTGCCCTCCCTGGAAGCCTGTGTTTCAGACATAAGGAAGTAGATGGCGGCAAATTTTCTACTTTTAAACTCGGACAAAACAGAGATGCTAGTTCTAGGTCCCAAGAAACAAAGAGACCTTCTGTTGAATCCGACAATTAATCTTGATGGTTGTACAGTCGTCTCAAATAAAACTGTGAAGGACCTATGCGTTACTCTGGACCATGATCTCTCTTTTGACGAACATATCAAGACTGTGTCAAGAACAGCTTTTTTCCATCTACGTAACATTGCAAAAATCAGGAACTTTCTGTCCAAAAATTATGCTGAAAAATTAATCCATGCTTTTGTCACTTCTAGATTAAAATACTGCAATGCTCTACTTTCCGAGTACCCGGATAAAGCACAAAAAAAACTTCAGTTAGTGCTAAACACGGCTGCTAGAATCTTGATTACCACCACAAAAATAGATCACATTACTCTAGCCTCTCTACACTGGCTTCCTGTTAAGGATAGGGCTGATTTCAAGATTTTACTGCTAACCTACAAAGCACTACACCGGCTTGCTCCTACCTACCTTTCCGATTTGGTCCTGCCATACATACCTAC
>NC_092090.1:86826000-86852346 GCF_045679555.1 Salvelinus alpinus
CTGTCCCCTGTCGTGGCAATTTCCTGTATTACCAAATGATGAGAGAGCAAACCACACACCAGTCAGAGTTATACTTAAACTTCACCTTTAATAATAATTAAGCTTTTGCAATAGCATTTTGACTTTCAACATTTCAGTATCTCTAATGAAAAGTTGAGAGTGGCCAACATAATGGCAACTGAGATCTTTTATAGCAAAGATCCACCCCCTAGTCGACATGACAAACCACAGATAATAGGAACTGCTTCACAAAGAAAGAATTTTACTTGAGAGAGGAGTATCCCATAGCTAGACAGCATTCGCTATAAATTATCGTTCAGTTTGGTCTCCTAAACAAGGTTCTTATCTCATTCTTGGTACTTTATAGTACTAAAACATTACCTCATCCAATGGCATATATCAATTGTCAATTCCAGATACTCCCATCTCAAATACACCCAAACCTGCACAAACTCACTGAAGACAGTGAGCCTCTTAGGTCATATACTAGGTCAAGATAAGGGCAACCTCAGAGGGGACATACAATGGTTCCAGACACTGCCATACTCCTCCCCCCAATGAGAAAAGGAGGGAGTGACTGGCGTACAGACATTGTTTAACAGATACATTGACCTATGAAGACAAGCCTGACCTCTCCCCTCTCTGGGCCCCAAGTGACTAAGCCCTAGCTGAAAAGTGATAACTGCAACTGCCAACCCTATAGTCCAAAGGGAAATATTTTAATGACAAGTATCTCACAAGCATATTATGAAAATAAAACATCTTATCTATGTTACCCAACTAATTCTGATTCATCCCCAACACCCCAGTCCACCTGCTCGTGCTGTTGCTCCAGTTCCAACTGTTCTGCCTGTGGTTATGGAACCCTGACCTGTTCACCGGACGTGCTACCTTGTCCCAGACCTGCTGTTTTCAACTCTCTAGAGACTGCAGGTGTGGTAGAGATACTCTGAATGATCGGCTATGAAAAGCCAACTGACATTTACTCCTGAGGTGCTGACCTGTTGTACCCTCTACAACCACTGTGATTATTATTATCTGAACCTGCTGGTCATCTATGAACATTTGAACATCTTGGCCATGTTCTGTTATAATCTCCACCCGGCACAGCTAGAAGAGGACTGGCCACCCCTCATAGCCTGGTTCCTTTCTAGGTTTCTTCCTAGGTTCTGGCCTTTCTAGGGAGTTTTTCATCGTGCTTCTACACCTGCATTGCTTGCTGTTTGGGGTTTTAGGCTGGGTTTCTGTACAGCACTTTGTGACATCAGCTGATGTAAGAAGGGCTTTTTAAATACATTTGATTGATTTGATTGATAATGGGACAGTTGGTAGGCAGTTGGGACAACAGTTGGAACAGTTGGAAAATATATTGTGACACCTTGCAATCATTACGCAATAAGCGTCTACACATGCAGACCTTACTTTCTACAAAGGTACAGAAAGCTAAACCAACAACTACACACAAACTTAAATTTGATACATTGTAAACGCAGGTCCAATAAGGAAAAAACATAGCTAGTTAGCGTAAATTGTTTTTGCAGGGACATATTTTTTTGGGAGCATCTGATGACCTAGCATGGTGAGTGATGAACATTAATTTCTCCTGTCCCCTCCTCCGCTAAAGCTGTCAAATCCTCCCACATGTTTCTTGTTTGACCAGATGTTTTCAGCAACTGATATTTTTGAATTCGGTTGTGTCACACCCTGATCTGTTTCACCTGCCTTTATGATTGTCTCCACCCCCCTCCTGGTGTCGCCCATCTTCCTCATTATCCCCTGTGTATTTATACCTGTGTTCTCTGTTTGTCTGTTGCCAGTTTGTTTTGTTTCGTCAAACCTACCAGCGTTTTTCCCTTTGTTCTGTCTCTCGATTGTTCCTGTTTTCTAGTTTTCCCGGTTTTGACCTTTTCTGCCTGGCCTTACCCTGAGCCTGCCTGCCGTCCTGTACTTTTGCCCCACCTATCTGGATTACTGACCCCTGCCTGCTCTTGACCTGTCTTTTGCCTGCCCCTGTTGGGTTAATAATAAACTGTTGTTACTTTGACGTTGTCTGCGTCTGGGTCTTACCTGAAACGTGATAGGTTGTCATATTTATTTTTGCAGGTTCATAGTCTGAGAGGAGGTGGATCCCATAATAATGTGATTTGTACCACATACAAGGAAAAGTATTGGATAAGATAGTACAATAAGATAGTATCCCATTAAATGAAAGCAAGCTTTGCTTTTATACTTACAAGACCACCAGGCTTGATTGTGTGAGCTGTTAAGTCTTGTAGTAATGTGGTGCATGCCTGTAATTCCTTAAACCTTTATTTTAACAATACATATCATTGGTCAGAAGGCGCCCAACATAACAGGTCGTAGTGTGTTGGACACAGTAGCTCAGATAGATAGAGCCTGTTTGCATTCCTGATTTCTGTAACTGTTAGCTTACCTGGGTAATGTTGATATAAGCTCAGAACCACTCAAGCTCTGTCAGGTTGGATGGGGAGCGTCGCCTCACAGCTATTTTCAGGTCTTTCCAGAGATGTTCGATCGGGTTCAAGTCCTGGCTCTGGCTGGTCCACTCAAGGACATTCAGAGACTTGTCCCGAAGCCACTCCTGCGTTGTCTTTGCTGTGTGCTTAGGGTCGTTGTCCTTTTGGAAGGTGAACCTTCGCCACAGTCTGAGGTTCTGAGCGCCCTGGAGCAGGTTTTCTTCAAGGATCTCTCTGTACTTTGCTCCATTAATCTTTCCCTCAGTCCTGACTAGTTTCCCAGTCCTTGCTGCTGAAAAACATCCCCACAGCATGATGCTGCCACCACCATGCTTCACCATAGGGATGGTGCCAGTTTTCCTCCAGACTTGATGCTTGGCATTCAGTCCAAAGAGTTTGATCTTGGTTTCATCAGACCAGATAATCTTGTTTCTCATGGTCTAAGAGTCCTTTAGGTGCCTTTTGGCAAACTCCAAGCAGGAGTGGCTTCCGTCTGGCCACTCTACCATAAAGGCCTGATTGGTGGAGTGCTGCAGAGATGGTTGTCTTTCTGGAAGGTTCTCCCATCTCCACAGAGGAACTCTGGAGCTCTGTTATAGTGACTATGTGCAAATAGTTAAAGTACAGAAGGGAAATTAACAATAATATGGGTTGTAGTTACAATGGTGTTTGTTCTTCACTGGTTGCCCTTTTCTTGTGGTAACAGGTCACATATATTGCTGCTGTCATTGCACACTGTGGTATTTCACCCAATAGATATGGGAGTTTATCAAAATTGAATTTGTTTTCAAATTCTTTGGTGGTCTATGTAATCTGAGGGAAATATGTGTCTCTGATATGGGCATACATTTGGCAGGAGGTTAGGAAGTGCAGCTCAGTTTCAAGTAGTTTTCAACATGCTTTGGACATGTTTGCGGCCTCTGGGTCATACAGAAACACGCCGTTTTCGATGGGCTCATCGGGGGGAGGTTGGGGTGGATAAACCACGGTTATTCTAGCTGCGCTCGCCGGTTCATGCAGTCTGACACATCCGAGTTTCTCCCTAAGGATAACATGGGTTTACAGGTTATGCTCTATCTCTGCTTCTGTGCAGGCAATTTTCTAAATTCTTGCCATGTGTTCAGGATCAGCTGTACCACTACAGATATCAACATCAAACGATTGAACGGTCCCCTTCATATCCTAAAGGGGAAGTATGAACTTCCATTAAATAGAGCTGAAATCCCAAAATGGGTAGGCTAAATCATCACAGAAAGGGAAACAAATGGCATCAACATAGTCTCTATGCCATGCCGAGTTCAAGGACATTGACCGTAGCTCGCTCGGTCTGACCGCAGCGACTGTGCAAAAAAGTAGGCCCAAAATGAAACCTGACCTAAATTTGAGGTGCTTTTGGGTGACAGTGGCAGAACCGTTAAGGCTAGAAGCACCACAGGAAGGTTCCTCAGGTCCTCCAAATCTGTGCAAGCATAATCTTGACTGTGTGGAATTAACCCTTAACAATGAAAACAGGGTGTTTTCTTCTAACAGTTTGCATTGACATCTCTTCCTATAGGAATACATTGCCTGCTCCCATAACTTCAACCTGATGCCTATGTGGGTTATGATTGCCATATCAAACTGTCTTCAATGACAATCCATCAGGCCACTATGAGGATTACCTGTGTTGATTTTAAGCTTCCTGGAGCAACCGGAAGTGAATAAATTGACCCTAAAAGTGGTTTTGATTTCACAACCTACAATTAGTGAAAAACACTGCATTCAACCCTCTGTAAATCAGTTAGTTTTTCACGTAAAGACTTGAAACTCAGTATTCTGTAAAAGCCTGCCCCAATGAGGATATGTGTTTAAAAAGATCACATCTTTCCAAAATGTAATATGTGTGATTAGGCAACCCTCATGAACTGTAAATCAGTCAGTTCTCCCATCAGATGTCCAAGAAAGAACTTACACACACACACACACACACACACACACACACACACACACACACACACACACACACACACACACACACACACACACACACACACACACACACACACACACACACACACACACACACACACACACACACACAGCCAGGATGGAGTGACACAGTGTGGGGCTTACAGACATATAGAGCCTGCAATAGATACCGGCGTTTGAATCATCAAAGAAGCGTCAGACCTAGAGCTCTGAAACTTTATAAACCTGTTCTAGAGCTTAAGTCGGTAGTGCATGGTGAGTTGTGGCTCTGCAATGTATTCAATACATTTTTAACATCGCAAAAATTACGACATTTAGGAAAGTCCCAGAATCACAAGACTAGGTGCATTGAAACCGCCTCGGCCCATAGAGACTGACCCTACACGTTTCTGTCTGATAGCTCGTTCAGGGACCACGTAGCAATCCCCGAAATAAGTTAATTTTTAGCACTAATTAAGGTTGCTGCTCGGGTTCCGAATGACTTATTGACCCAGAACTCGGGATTCAGGGATGCCTCAGCTAGGCCTACACATAATGTCAGAACTGGACCCGCAGCTCGAACGTAACTATGTTTTTGAAGTTTTTTAATGTTTTTAACAGAAGGCGCTATGAATTGTGGCCGGCTCTGAAATATGGGATAGTTGGCTTCTAAAAGAGTTGGACAAAGTGAGTTTGGTGTCAGTATTATTGATGTTATTGACTGATGGCTGACTTGTTGGCAGTATAATATATTGAAGGATTTATCATCACCAAATGGACAGGCTGAAATCAACACCAACGAGCGATGGAGAGGACCCACTATCAATGCTAGGCCATCTCGAGTTCAACGAGCCAGACAATTGGGCATTTCAGCAGTATATTAGAGCATGTCCAATTCGTGATAGTAAATGCCCATTGTAATACATTGCAAATGGACAGTGTACAATTGTACATTTCCAATGTATTTAATGAGGGATTTACCATGAACAAATGAACAGGCTGAAATCAACACCAACGAGTGATTGGACAGTGTCCATTACACATATGCTATATTGTCCGACTTCCTATGATCAAATATGACAAATGGACATAACACCCTGATGTGGTACTTTCAATATTGATATATGCCATTTGGACATTTCTTATCCCATTTGGACATGGTTCACTGACTTTTGGGTTCAGAAGCCAACTTCCTATGATCATATATGGCAAATGGACATAACATCCTGATTTGGTACTTTCAATACTTATATATGCCATTTGGACATTTCTTATACCATTTGGACATGGTTCACTGACTTCTGGGTTCGGAAGCCGACTTCCTATGATCATATATGGCAAATGGACATAACATCCTGATTTGGTACTTTCATTATTGATATATGCCATATGGACATTTCTTATACCATTTGGACATGGTTCACTGACTTTTGGGTTCGGAAGCCGACTTCCTATGATCATATATGGCAAATGGACAAAACATAGGCCTTATGGACAAACTCAATAAAATAACACAAATGTATGTCCATACGGTTACTACATAATTGACAAACATTTCGAAAACATCCAAAAAGCACTTTGTATGAGGTTTTAAAATTTCACCCTGGAGACCTGACTTTGTGACCATTTCCCATATGAAATCTTACGGTGGAGCATGCTCGCCCCTATGGGATTTTTGGTTTATGACACTTGGCATTTGCAATGTTCCGCTTGCAATATGTTTTTGATGAACTGCCGTCCATTTGAGTGGTATTTGCGATTGTGTATATGGTTCGCCCAATGCCAATAAGTAGCAATACATTTTTGTAAATTTCATGGGCTCACTGAGTCTGTACATAGTCAAAGCTGGTCAGGTATTCTGCCACTGTGTACTCTCTGTTTAGGGCCAAAAAGCATTCTAGTCTGCTATGTTTATTTGTTAAATCTTTCTTATATGTCATGTAATTATCTTTTTGTTTTCTCATGATTTGGTTGGGTCTAATTGTGTTGCTGTCCTGGGGCTCTGTGGGGTCTGTTTGTGTTTGTGAACATAGCCCCAGGACCAGCTTGCTTAGGGGACTCTTCTCCAGGTTCATCTCTCTGTAGGTGATGGCTTTGTTATGGAAGGTTTGGGAATTGCTTCCTTTTAGGTGGTTGTAGAATTGAACGGCTCTTTTCTGGATTTTGATAATTAGCGGGTATCGGCTCTGCATACATTATTTGGTGTTTTACGTTGTTGTCACGATCGTTATAATGAGTGGACCAAGGTGCAGCGTGGTATGGTTCCATCTTCTTTATTAGGTAGTGAAACAAAAAAAAACGATAAATCGCAAAACGAAACGTGTAGCTACTATAGTGCTCACAGGCAACAATACATAAACAAGATCCCGTCGCCGGAGGCTCCAGACCGTGGATCGTCGCCGGGGACTCTGGACCGTGGATCGTCGCCGGGGACTCCGGACCGTAGATCGTCGCCGGATGCTCCGGACCGTAGATTGTCGCCGGGGACTCCGGAACATGGATCGTTGCCGGAGGCTCCGGACTGGGAACCCTTGCAGGAGGCTCTGGACTGCATACCGTCGCAGGAAGCTCTGGACCGTAGACCGTCGCTGGAGACTCTGGATCGCAGACCGTCGCTGAAGACCCTGGACGGCAGACCGTCGCTGGAAGCTCTGGTCCGCAGACCGTCGCTAGAGGCTCTGGACTGCCGACCATCGCTGGTGGTTCCGGACCGTTGACCATCTCAGGAGGTTCCGGATCCTGGACGGTCTCAGGAGGTTCCGGACCGCGGACCGTCTCAAGGAGGTTCCGGACTGCGGACCGTCTCAGGAGAATCCGGACGGCGGACCGTCTCAGGAAGTTCCGGAATGTGGACCGTCGTTGGAGGTTCCGGACTGTGGACCGTCGTTGGAGGTTCCGGACTGTGGACAGTCGTTGGAGGTCCGGACTGTGAAACATCGCCGGAAGCTCTGGACTGGGAACTTTCGCCGGAAGCTCTGGACTGGGAACTGTCCCTGGAAGCTCTGGACTGGGAACTGTCGCCGGAAGCTCTGGACTGGGAGCTGTCGTCGGAAGCTCTGGACTGGGAACTGTCGCCGGAAGCTCTGGACTGTGGAGGCGCACTGGAGGCCTGATGCGTGGGGCCGGTACAGCTGGCACCGGGCTGGTGATACGCACCTCAGGGTGAGTGCGGGAAGGAGGCACAGGACGTACTGGACTGTGGAGACGCACTGGAGGCCTGATGCGTGGGGCCGGTACAGGTGGCACCGGGCTGGTGACACGCACCTCAGGGTGAGTGCGGGGAGGAGGCACAGGACGTACTGGACTGTGGAGGCGCACTGGAGGCCTAATGCGTGGGACCGGTACAGGTGGCACCGGGCTGGTTACACGCACCTCAGGGCGATTGCGGGGAGGAGGCACAGGACGTACTGGACTGTGGAGGCGCACTGGAGGCCTGATGCATGGGGCCGGTACAGGTGGCACCGGGCTGGTGACATGCACCTCAGGGAGAGTGCGGGGAGCAGGTACAGGACGTACCTGACTGGGAAGGCACACTTTTGGGAGAGTGCGAGGAGCAGGAACAGAACGTATCGGGCTGTGGAGGCGCACTGGAGACACGGTGCGTAGAACCGGCACTCATTGTACCGGAACGATGACACTCTTCATACGGTGAGTGCGAGGAGTTGGCACAGGATGTACTGGGCTGTTAAGGCGCACTGGAGACCTGGTGCGTATAGCCTGCATCAATTGTACTGGAACTTTAACACACTTCTCAGGACTAGTACGGGGAGTTGGCACAGGACGTACTAGGCTGGGAAGGCATACTGGAGACCTGGTGCGTATAGCCGGCATCACTTGTACCGGAACTTTAACACACTTTCTCAGGATGAGTACGGAGAGCTGACTCAGGTGGCTTTAAATCGATAACACGCTCCTTAGGGCAAATGTCGTGCATCCTCCACCAATTCAATAACTCTCTCATTTCTCTCTCCTCCACATTCTCCCTCAACTCACTGCCAGTCTCTGGTTCACTCCTCAGCATCGCCGACCACTCTGTGTGCCCCCCCCAAAAAACATTTTGGGCTGTCTTTTCGGCTTGCGTCGTGGCCGCGAACCCTGGCGTCGTCGCTGTTCTTCCCTCACCGCTTGTGTCTGCTTCCACGGAAGGCGATCCTGTCCTGACAGGATTTCTTCCCAAGTCCAGGATCCATTCCCATCCAGAATCTCTTCCCAAGTCCAGGATACTTCCTCCTCCTGGGCACGCTGCTTGGTCCTTTGTTGGTGGGATCTTCTGTCATGATCGTTATAATGAGTGGACCAAGGTGCAGCGTGGTATGGTTCCATCCTCTTTATTAGGTAGTGAAACTCAAAGAAAACAATAAATCGCAAAACGAAACGTGAAGCTACTATAGTGCTCACAGGCAACGATACATAGACAAGATCCCACAAAGCACAAAGGGGAAATGGCTGTCTAAATATGATCCCCAATCAGAGACAACGATAAACAGCTGCCTCTGATTGGGAACCATACCAGGCCAACATAGAAATATAATCACCTAGATGTCCCACCCTAGTCACACCCCGACCTAACCAACATAGAGAATAAAAAGCTCTCTATGGTCAGGGTGTGACAGTTGTACACATAATATATTTTTTTGCAGGTTTCTGCATGCAGTCTGAATTTGGTGTTTTTGCCATTTTTTGAAATCTTGGTTGGTGAGCGGACCCCAGACCTCACAACAATAAAGGGCAATGGGTTCTATAACCGATTCAAGTATTTTTAGCCAGATCCTAATTGCTATGTCAACTTTTATGTTCCCTTTGATGGCATAGGAGGCCCTTCTTGCCTTGTCTCTCAGATCGTTCACAGCTTTGTGGAAGTTACCTGTGGCGCTGATGTTTAGGCCGAGGTATGTATCGTTTTTTGTGTGCTCTAGGGCAACGGTGTCTAGATGGAATTTGTTTGTGGTCCTGGCAAGATTTACTGTCAGGGCCAAGGTCTGACAGAATTTGTGCAGAAGATCTAGGTGCTGCTGTAGGCCCTCCTTGGTTTGGAACAGAAGCACCAGATCATCAGCAAACAGTAGAAATTTGACTTCAGATTCTAGTAGGGTGAGGCCGGGTGCTGCAGACTGTTCTATTGCCCTTGCCAATTTGTTGAAATATATGTTGAAGAGGGTGGGGCTTAAGCTGCATCCCTGTCATTCCCACGGCCCTGTGGAAAGAAATGTGTGTGTTTTTTGTTAATTTTAACCTCACACTTGTTGTTAGTGTACATGGATTTTTTAACGTCGTATGTTTTTGCCCCAACACCACTTTCCATTGCCAAATTGAGTCAAAAGCTATTTTGAAGTCAACAATGCATGACAAGACTTTGCCTTTGTTTGTTTGTCAATTAGGGTGTGCAGGGTGAATATGTGGTCTGTCGTATGGTAATTTAGTGAAAAGCCAATTTGACATTTGCTCAGTACATTGTTTTCACTGAGGAAATGTACAGCTGTGCTGTTCATGATAATGCAGAGGATTTTCTCAAGGTTGCTGTTGACGCATATCCCACGGTAGTTATTGGGGTCAAATTTGTCTCCACTTTTGTGGATTGGGGTTATCAGTCCTTGGTCCCAAATATTGGGGAAGATGCCAGAGCTGAGGATGATGTTAAAGAGCTTAAGAATAGCCAATTGGAATTTGTGGTCTGTATATTTTATCATTTCATGTAGGATACCATCAGCTCCACAGGCCTTTTTGGGTTGGAGGGTTTGTATTTTGTCCTGTAGTTCATTCAATGTAATTGTAGAATCCAGTGGGTTCTGGTAGTCTTTAATAGCTGATTCTAAGATTTGTAATTGATTATGCATATGTTTTTGCTGTTTGTTCTTTGTAATAGAGCCAAAAGGATTGGAGAAGTGGTTTATCCGCACATCTTTGTTTCTGGGTCTCTATGTTTTTGTTTGAAAAGGTTTCTCAATTTCTTTCTTAGGTTTTGGCATTCTTCATCAAACCATTTGTCATTGTTGTTAATTTTCTTAGGTTGTCTGCTTTAAATTTTTTGATTTGATGGGGAAGCTGAAAGGTCAAATATACTGTTTAGGCTTTCTACTGCCAAGTTTACACCTTCACTATTACAGTGAAATTTTTTGTCTAAAAGGGATTGAATTTGTTGTTGCCTAATTGTTTTTTGGTAGGTTTCTACAATACTTTCCTTCCATCTATAGCATTTCTTAAAATTGTGCAGTTCCTTTGGCTTTGATGCGTCACGATTGAGTATTGCTCTGTTTAGTTAGACTGTTATTTTGCTGTGATCTGATAAGGGTGTTAATGGGCTGACTGTGAACGCTCTGAGAAACTCTGGGTTGAGGTCAGGGATAAAGTACTACTGCCAAGGGATGAGCTGTAGGTGTACCTACCATAGGACTCTCCTCGAAGCCTACCATTGGTTATGTACAGACCCACCATGCGACAGAGCTGCAGGAATTGTGACCCATTTTTGTAGGTTATTTTGTCATAGTTGTGTCTAAAGGGGCATATTTGGGAGGGAATACTGTCACCTCCAGGTAGGTGTTTGTCCCCCTGTGTGCTGAGAGTGTCAGGTTCTTGTTCAGTTCTGGCATTTAGGTCACCATCCACTAGTACATGTCCCTGTGCCTGGAAATGGTAGATCTCCCCCTCTAGGATGGAGAAGCTGTCATAGTTAAACTATGGGGATTCTATTGGGGGGATATAGGTAGCACACATGAGGACATTTTTCACTGTTGAGATAATTTTACCTTTTAATTTCTAGCGAGATGTAAAATGTTCCTGTTTTGACTAATTTAATAGAGTGGGTTAGGTCTGCTCTATACCAAATTAGCATACCCCCTGAGTCTCTTCCCTGTTTCACACCTGGTAGTTTGGTGGATGGTGCTACCGGCTCTTTGTAACCTAGAGGGCAACCAGTGTGTCCGTTTCTTCTATACCATGTTTCTTGTAGGATGACAATGTCTATTTCCAATTTCTTTGATGAAGTCTGGGTTCCTGCTCTTTAGGCCAAAGGCAGATGACCTCAGACCTTGTATATTCCAGGATGAGATACTCTCTCTCTCTCTCTCTCTCTCTCTCTCTCTCTCGTTAGCAACTAAATTCATACGTCCTTTTCTTGTATTCCTGTAATATACATAAATGACTATTGCATAATTTATCTTGCTCACCATAATTTTGCCTTTGCCTTGTGAGTGTCAGAAAAACAGAAAGCTGTGTTGCTGTTTAAACACAAGTGGTAATTAACAGAATTGGTAAGTGGTGGTAGCTGGTGCCGAGCCATACATTTGTTCTCTTGTGCGTTTCCGCTGAGTGAATTCAGGACAGCTTGACCAGAGTCAGAACAGTGAGGTGTGCAGCCCTGTCTTTGAAGTATGAGCCTGCTTAAAACAGCCTACCATAGGAACATCCAATACAATGCCCCTACGTGCTTGCACCTCCTATTTCACTCACCCTCCCCAATACCCTGCTTTAAACACCATTTTGATGGTTGTGATTTGTGTACATGCCTTTTTGAATTCCATTTGTCTCCGTGGTTCACTTCTATACATTCACATTTTTCTCACTCTCTTTATGTTCGTTGTCTCTTTCTTTTCTACGCTGATTTAGCTCAGCTTTCAGATAATGGTAGCCACAGTAGAGATTGCCAGTGTACCATCATCATAAGAGAACACCACCTATGTATAGTTCAAACTGTATCTAATTTATATTCTAAGCATGCACGCTGTATTTTGGGGCACATCTGAAATAGCTCTCCCCCTCCTTCGGCCAATGCGTGTTGTTGTGAGAAGTTACTTCCAAGTAACAGCTTACTTTTCATTTTCCCACCAAAGTGTGTAGCAGGTCATCTCCGGTGAGAAACATCTATTAAAACCTCAGCTGTGCCATTTTAGAGGTCAATTAATGGGGATTGTGCTGCTATGAGGATCCTCATGCCAGATTGTTTGACACATCCTTATATCAGTCAATTCTCACACGTACATTTCCCCCCGTTTAATTGCAGGTGGAAAAGGCGACTGAGAGGCCAAACACATCTTAAAATCAATAAATTATACAGCACTTTTAGGTATCAAAGCTGAAATTGGCTTTTCTTTTTTGCTGAGTCATTTTAAACCAGCTCGGCAGTTTTCACATCTGGGTGATCATTCTGCCATGGTGTTGCTTCCCAGCTGTTATAGCCTCATTTAGCTCACCGCAGATTTTTTTGACCGGCTGCCTGTCATCCAATCACTCTTCGCTATCATTTCCTGGTGGCCTCGACATCCTGTGTCATATGACAGGATAAAGCCTTTCAGTCCATGGAGAAGATGTATTTTGCATGCTACAAATTAATTTACAAGGGTATTTCTCTTCGGTAACTGTGCTTCTAACAGATAGGATAGTACTCTGTATAGCTTGTACTGTATAACATGAAGTTTGTACTGTGTAACATTAAGCTTTCCGTTCAAATTATGCTTCATCAGAATGTTCTCCAGGAAAAGCATGCACATTTTGTGTTTTATTGTACTCTTCAACTAAATGCGCAACACAGCATATTTGACCAGGAGTGCTTTTCAAAGCCTTTGGCTTGAAATGGTTTCAAATGCAATGTGTAAATGTTTGATATGTCCAATGCTCAAATGTCTTTGAGTTTTGAAGCGAAGTGGAATGATTTCATTTGATGTGGATCTGATCAGTAGTGATGATGTTTCCAGATGAGCTGAGTAGGCTGTGTTCTGACCCATACTGAGTATGATCGGCAGAAACACAATGGAATACGTTCAGACGGACTCAGTGAACGTGTCGAGCAATTTCTCCATCAGTGGTTTATTTGGACATTTCTGGCCTTGGAGTTATTTTTTATCCAGCTCCATATCCTGCCTGATAGCAGAGAAAACACTGATTAGAGTAATGGTTAATTTGAGCTCTGCTACAGTACTGCTATTTTTAGCGTTATGGTAATACTTTACAGATTAGATTGTTCAATAAGAAGTTTTCAAAATGTATAAATGTATAAAAAATGTATAAATTAAAAACTTAGAGGTTGTTGAGCGAAATATTTATCAGCCTACCTTTGTTAAACAAGGACTTTCCTGGACTTCATAGGATTAAATATTACTTGAATTATTTGCACTATAGGTCTCTATGACGTGTGTTTCAGTGGAAGAGATGGCCATTTAAATCAACTATGCTTCCTCCGGCTGAGCTCACCACTCATTTCAAGACGATTTGCAGTTTCACTTAAAGTAATCGCCAGTACATTATCCAACCGAGAGACTGGATTCCGAAGACATTCTGAATAGTATTCTGAACTAAATGGGGTCACTGTAGCTGTGTCCCCATTTCAAAAGACTCATGTTCTAATAATGTACTGGCCACGATTGCAATGAGCACCAATTTCCTCTTTCTGAAAAAGATACCATTTGCTTTTGTCGAGCCTTGTCAATATCTCCGCCCAGAAGTGGTGAGCTGCATAATGAATCAAACGGCAGTGTCCATTGAAAATGGGAAGCAGAGGGAACCAAGATGCTTTACAGTTAATGACTATACTGAAATCAACAAAGCATGACACTATTCATTCTAGTCTGGCCTTCGGCTTGGCGAGCCTGCTCTTTGAACCTGAGGTGTTAAATTAACCCATTTCCTTGGTGATAGCGCAGAGCTCCACACATGTACTAAATCAGGAAAGCTTATCATTTATTCAAGGGCCTCTGCTGTCTTTTCCTGAATAAATTTGCTCACCGTGATCTGGCTTGGGGGTAGTAATATAATAAAGGATATTTTTTTACCTCAGAACTATTGTTTCGCAACGTCCGTCATTGGTACCCTAACATCTTATGAGTTTAGTTTGCGCAAACTCTGCACACTAATTTCTCAAAACATAATATGTTACTTTCAACACATGTGGATAATATCTTTACAAAGTATCAGTATTAACAGACTAATGACAGTTGGATCAAGCCGGCAGGTAGCCTAGCGCTTAGAGCGTTGGGCCAGTAACCGAAAGGTTGGTGGATTGAATCCTCGAGCTGACAATGTGAAAATCTGAACAAGGCAGTTAACCCACTGTTCCTAGGGCGTCATTGTAAATAAGAATTTGTTCTTAACCGACATGCCTAGTTAAATAAAGGTTACATTTAAAAAAAGCCTAACTTAAAAGCCTAGATTTTGGTTGAGACCAAAAGCAGGATTCAGACAAGACTCGGGTGGTGACAACATCCCATTGACATACACTACCGTTCCAAAGTTTGGGGGTCACCTAGAAATGTCCTTGTTTTCCATGAAAACATACATGAACTGAGTTGCAAAATGAATAGGAAATATAGTTAAGACGTTGACAAGGTATTAAATAATGATTTTTAATTGAAATAATAATTGTGTCCTTAAAACGTTGCTTTCGTCAAAGAATCTTCCATTTGCAGCAATTACAGCCTTGCAGACCTTTGGCATTCTAGTTGTCAATTTGTTGAGGTAATCTGAAGAGATTTCACCCCATGCTTCCTGAAGCACTTCCCACAAGTTGGATTGGCTTGATGGGCACTCCTTATGTACCATACGGCTCCCACAACAGCTCAATAGGTTTGATATCTGGTGACTGTGCTGGCCACTCCATTGTAGACAGAATACCAGCTGACTTCTTCCCTAAATAGTTATTGCATAGTTTGGAGCTGTGCTTTGGGTCATTGTCCTGTTGTAGGAGGAAATTGGCTCCAATTAAGCGCCATCCACAGGGTATGGCATGGCATTGCAAAATGGAGTGATAGCCTTCCTTCTTCAAGATCCATTTTACCCTGTACAAATCTCCCACTTTACCATCACCAAAGCACCCCCAGACCATCACATTGCCTCCACCATGCTTAACAGATGGCGTCAAGCACTACTCCAGCATCTTTTCATTTTTTCTGCGTCTCATAAATGTTCTTCTTTGTGAGCCGAATAGCTCAAACTTAGATTAGTCTGTCCATAACACTTTTTTCCAGTCTTCCTCTCTCTAGTGTCAGTGTTATTTTGCCCATCTTAATCTTTTGTTTTATTGGCCAGTCTGAGATATGTCTTTTTCTTTGCAACTCTGCCTAGAAGGCCAGCATCCCGGAGTCACCTCTTCACTGTTAACGTTGAGACTGGTGTTTTGCGGGTACTACTTAATGAAGCTGCCAGTTGAGGACTTGTGAGGCGTCTGTTTCTCAAACTAGACACTCTAATGTACTTGTCCTCTTGCTCAGTTGTGCACCGGGGCCTCTCATTCCTCTTTCTATTCTGGTTAGAGCCAGTTTGCACTGTTCTGTGAAGGGAGAGTACACAGCATTGTACGAGATCTTCAGTTTCTTGGCAATTTCTCGAATGGAATAGCCTTAAATACTCAGAACAATAATAGACTGACTAGTTTCAGAAGAAAGTTATTTGTTTCTGGCCATTTGGAGCCTATAATCGAACCCGCAAATGCTGATGCTTCAGCTACTCAACTAGTCTGAAGAAGGCCAGTTTTATTGCTTATATAATCAGCACAACAGTTTTCAGCTGTGCTAACATAATTGCAAAAGTTTTTTTGAATGATCAATTAGCCTTTTAAAATTATACATTTGGATTAGCTAACACAATGTTCCAAAGGTATGCCAAGGTACAAAGTATGCCAATTGGTATTGGTATGTTATGCAGATCACATGGACCATCCTCCTCCCTTGCCTCTTCAAATGATTCCTACCTCCTAGTGTGGAAATATACAGTTGAAGTCGGAAGTTTACATACACTTAGGTTGGAGTCATTAAAACTCGTTTTTCAACCGCTCCACAAATTTCTTGTTAACAAACTATAGTTTTGGGAAGTCGGTTAGGACATCTACTTTGTGTATGACACAAGTCATTTTTCCAACAATTGTTTACAGACAGATTATTTCACTTATAATTCACTGTATCACAATTCCAGTGGGTCAGAAGTTTACATACACTAAGTTGACTGTGCCTTTAAACAGATTGGAAAATTCCAGAAAATGATGTCATGGCTTTAGAAGCTTCTGATAGGCTAATTGACATAATTTGAGTCAATTGGAGGTGTACCTGTGGATGTATTTCAAGGCCTACGTTCAAACTCAGTGCCTCTTTGCTTGCCATCATGGGAAAATCAAAAGAAATCAGCCAAGACCTCAGAAAATTGTAGACCTCCACAAGTCTGGTTCATCCTTGGGAGCAATTTCCAAACGCCTGAAGGTACCACGTTCATCTGTACAAACAATAATACGCAAGTATAAACACCATGGGACCACGCAGCCGTCATACCGCTCAGGAAGGAGACGCGTTCTGTCTCCTAGAGATGAACGTACTTTGGTGCGAAAAGTGCAAATCAATCCCATAACAACAGCAAAGGACTTTGTGAAGATGCTGGAGGAAACAGGTACAAAAGTCTCTATATCCACAGTGAAATGAGTCCTATATCGACATAACCTGAAAGGCCGCTCAGCAAGGAAGAAGCCACTGCTCCAAAACCGCCATAAAAAAGCCTGACTACGGTTTGCAACTGCACATGAGGACAAAGATCGTACTTTTTGGAGAAATGTCCTCTGGTCTGATGAAACAGAAACAAAAATAGAACTGTTTGGCCATAATGACCATCGTTGTGTTTGGAGGAAAAAGGGGGAGGCTTGCGAGCCGAAGAACACCATCCCAACCGTGAAGCACTGGGGTGGCAGCATCATGTTGTGGGGGTGCTTTGCTGCAGGAGGGTACTGGTGCACTTCACAAAATAGATGGCATCATGAGGATGGAAAATGATGTAGATATATTGAAGCAACATCTCAAGACATCGGTCAGGAAGTTAAAGCTTGGTCGCAAATGGGTCTTCCAAATGGACAATGACCCCAAACATACTTCCAAAGTTGTGGCAAAATGGCTTAAGGACAACAAAGTCAAGGTATTGGAGTGGCCATCACAAAGCCCTGACCTCAATCCTATAGGAAATTTGTGGGCAGAACTGAAAAGGCGTGTGCGAGCAAGGAGCCCTACAAACCTGACTCAGTTACACCAGCTCTGTCAGGAGGAATGGGCCAAAATTCACCCAACTTATTGTGGGAAGTTTGTGGAAGGCTACCCGAAATGTTTGACCCAAGTTAAACAATTTAAAGGCAATGCAACCAAACACTAATTGAGTGTATTAAACTTCTGACCCACTGGGAATGTGATGAAAGAAATAAAAGCTGAAATAAATCATTCTCTCTGCTATTATTCTGACATTTCACATTCTTAAAATGAAGCGGTGATCCTAATTGACCTAAGACAGGGAATTGTTACTAGAATTAAATGTCAGGAATTGTGAAAAACTGAGTTTAAATGTATTTGGCTAAGGTGTATGTAAACTTCCAACTTCAACTGTTTATAAAACACAGGTAAATCAGGTTTTATACTGCACTTGCCCTTTAAGGTTTCCTGTAAACAGGCTAAATTAACAATGTCTACACTGTATTTCTGATCAATTTGATGTTATTTTTATGGACAATTTTTTTTGCTTTTCTTTCAAAAACAAGGACATTTCTAAGTGACTCCAAACTTTTGAACGGTAGTGTACAAACACATTGTGGAGACGTAATGGGAAGCAATTGGTTTTGCATCTGAAAAGGCTCCCTATCCCCTATGTAGAGAATTACATTTAACCAGAGCCCACATCCACTTGGTTAATGTGTCTGGAAATGCTGGCTCTCTGGTGGAAAAAGTATTCGTTTGTCATACTTGAGTGAAAGTAAATATACTTAAGTATCAAAAGTAAATGGAATTGCTAAAATGTACTTAAGTTTCAAAAGTAAAACTATAAATCATATCAAGTTCCTTATATGAAGCAATCCAGGCAACACAATTTTCTAGTTTTTTTTTATTGACGGATAGCCAGGGGCACACTCCAACACTCAGACATAATTTATAAACAAAGCATTTGTGTTTAGTGAGTCCGCCAGATCAGAGGCAGTAGGGATGACCAGGGATGTTCTCTTGATAAGTGTGTGAATTGGACCATTTTCCTGTCAAAATGTAACAAGTACTTTTGGGTGTCATGGAAAATGTAAAAAGTACGTTATTTTCTTCAGGAATGTAGTGAAGTAAAAGTAAAAGTTGCCAACAATATAAATAGTAAAGTAAAGTACAGATACCCCCCAAAACCACTTAAGTATTACTTTAAGGCATTTTTACTTAAGTACTTTACACTACTTTACACCACTGCTCTCCATCAAACCCTTCAAAATGTTAGGCCTGGGTGTCACGACTTCCGCCGAAGTCGGGTCCTCTCCTTGTTCGGGCGGCGCTTGACGGTTGGCGTCGCCGGTCTTCTAGCCATAGTCAATCCACTTTTCATTTTCCATTTGTCTTGTTTTTCCACACAACTGGTTTCAATTCCCTCATTTACTTGTTGTGTATTTTACCCTCTGTTCCCCCCATGTCTTTGTGTGGGATTGTTTATTGTAGTGCTTATGCACGTTCCCCGTGAGCGCACGACAGGTTATTTTTGTGCCCATTTCTCTTGTTGTTCTGGATGCCGTTGGTTTTTCTTAATAAATCTCCGGTTATTACCCAGTTCTGCTCTCCTGCGCTTGACTTCTCTGCCGCCAATTACACACCACGCTACACTGGGTCCTCATAGGCTATGCAGGTTTATAGTCTATCATATGAATCCTACAGACAAATAACATATGTGTGTTTTGAAAAACATGATATAGACCGGTCTACCAGTTTTCTTTAACTACTTGTAAGGTTTCGACTGTCTCTTTTAGGCCTGAATGGGATGAGGGTTTAATTGGCTTGGATCCACTGCGGCAGTGTGCCAAAACGGCAGGAGAGATGGACTTCTCTAAACTGCCATTGATTCCTTTTTACATGGGCCTTGGCAGCAGAGGATGTTTTTCCTTTCAAAGGTCAAGCACTATATGGGATGTACTGCTCTGCTCTAATCTTTAATGGTGTGAATAATTATTGAGAGAGAGAGAGAGAGAGAGAGAGAGAGAGAGAGAGAGAGAGAGAGAGAGAGAGAGAGAGAGAGAGAGAGAGAGAGAGAGAGAGAGAGAGAGAGAGAGAGAGAGAGAGAGAGAGAGAGAGAGAGAGAGAGAGAGAGAGAGAGAGAGAGAGAGAGAGAGAGAGAGAGAGAGAGAGAGAGAGAGAGAGAGAGAGAGAGAGAGAGAGAGAGAGAGAGAGAGAGAGAAGATTGTTTTCAGAGTATAGACAGAAAGGCTTGAGAATTCATTGACATCCCTTAGGCAAGAGCAGTACCTCAATCAAACGTCTGCAGAGGTGGTCCCTAACAACACAATTATTTTTACTTTGAAGTAGCAAGATTATTAGTGATAACCACACCAAACAAAAAAGCAACAGCAATGTCTACACTCAAGAGATACATAGTATTCTGTAGAGTCTAATCTACTCCTTCAGAACAAATCAGTTTGTTCTAATTTACAGCACTTTCCATCTACTTTGTGTCAGTCACTTCCCTTCTACTAGAACAGCAGAACGAAAAGAAACAGCTTTGCATCTGGAACTGAGGCTGATTAAACGAAAAACAAGAGAATGATCCCTTCCATCACAATCTAGTCCTCTGTTTGCTTTTCAATAACAACTATCCAATTGGAAAAACTACTCAATAATGAGGTCTTTCCTGGGGGTGCCTGCTGACCTCTGCAATGAGAACTAGGCTGTGCTTGATTGGAGTGTGATGACCGATTCCAAATTGCTCCTTACTCCTCCCCCTTGGCCCTAATAATCCGATGTTGGCAGATCTGTAGGGTCTGGATAGGTATCGGCAGTGTACTGATAGAGCTTCCACCATATCGCTTCCACCTTACAGATCTGCAAACACTGAAGGGTTAGTGCCAGGGAAAGGGGTAGGATGTGATTTATGACTGGTGATAGAAGTGTGAGTGGAGGAAGGGGAGGGGCTTGTGACAGGAAGTTGTAGTGTGATGTGCCAACCTCCATGTACTCCGTGCCCACCCATGGTGACCAGCAGGGCCTCACTGGGGAGACCATCTGTCTGACTCATGAGCCATGGGACGTTTGGGAACAAACATACCAAGCACACACCCGGGTTCCCACCCACTCATGCACAGCATGGTCAGTCACAGACAGAAGCATCATGGCCAAGTCCCTCAGAGAGCAACCTTTTGATGTATTCCCATAAGCACTACCACTGGACCACACTGCATTTTTTAGCTTGAAGCCTGTGTCGTAGAATATTCCTATTTTACGCACTCTCTGAAACGTGTCAGAAGCATCTCATTACTATATACTGTATCTCCTGTTTGTCTTGTGTGGACTGGTGACTGAGAAATGCATTACCGTTTTTTCTAGGATACATTTAGCTCAGAAATGTAGTAAAGGAAATCAAACATGTCATTTGTCGCACAGATAGATACAGATATGTATTTTTGTTGGGTTCCCTCATCCTCTGATCGAGAGAGGAGAATCACACATTTCATCTGCATGCCGGTGGTAGTAGTGGATGGAACGGGAGTGTTCCTCCGACTGTCACTGGTCAGGCTGCCCACTGAGGAGTGTAAAAGCCTTGGAGTCATGACTAGGTGACATCAGCCATGTATGGCTGCCAGGGAGAACTGTGTTTGTGTGTGTGTGTGTGTGTGTGTGTGTGTGTGTGTGTGTGTGTGTGTGTGTGTGTGTGTGTGTGTGTGTGTGTGTGTGTGTGTGTGTGTGTGTGTGTGTGTGTGTGTGTGTGTGTGTGTGTGTGTGTGTGTGTGTGTGTGTGTGTGTGTGTGTGTGTACATGCATGTAGAAGTAGGAGCAAGATGCTGTTTGGCTGAGCTTACTGAAAAGCATAGTGACGTTGTAAGTTGTAGAAAATCTTTGTCTATCCAGTCAGTGTATCAATTGCTGCTTTCAATAACTGCATTGCATTTTGGTTATTAAAGTAGCATGATGTTGTATAGAATTACAGCCAAGTGTTTAGCTACTCTAACCTCCATTGACAACATGGCTCCTTAAGACAGGGTCACACTGTATGGTCTGTTACATCCAGAGGTTATTTCCAGCCAGAAAAGACATTGGTTTAATGAGTAGGTTGACTGAAGCATAATTCAACCTTCCTAAAGTGTGTCCCACAGTGAGTTCCAGTCGGATCATTACTGTACAGCTACTCCAACATGCTCTTTTATAGATTGAGCTGTCATTGTTCTCTGTGTTAATGCTTCCCACTCATTTATCATGGAATACGGCAGGGTTTCCAGAACCGGTGTTCATTCCTTCTATAAAGGGCTTGAGTTATATAAATGTGATTTACCTGTAAGACCTGGACTTAATAAATGAGTCATAAGAGAAGGCCATAGTGCCTCTTGATAACAGGTACGGGTATTTATAGTGCATGGCTACGGCAGGTAGGTCAAGGTGATTTTCAAAGATGGGAACATTTTTTAAATTAAATATTAAATTGATGAAAATGGTCCGTCATGGTTCATTTAATAGATGGTTTGATCGTCCCAATGGAGGTTTGATTCCATAGGCGAGCGATGAAGGTGTCTGTTTTATTTATTTTGAACTATACAATTCCAGTGTCTTTGCCTCAGCTCCTCCTCCTCCTTTTACAAGCAGATGGCTAACGTGTAGGGGGGCTGTAGTGTGTGTGTGTATGTGTGTGTGTGTACGTGAGTGTGCGCATGTGAGGGGGTGGTGGTGGGGTTTGGGTTTGGGTTGTGTGTGTGTGTGTGGATGGGAAGAAGGGGGGGGGGTTGGGTTGTTGCGTTCCCTCATCCTCTGATCGAGAGAGGAGGATCACACATTTCATCTGCATGCCGGTGGTAGTAGTGGATGGAACGGGAGTGTTCCTCCGACTGTCACTGGTCAGGCTGCCCACTGAGGAGTGTAAAAGCCTTGGAGTCATGATGAGGTGACATCAGCCATGTATGGCTGCCAGGGAGAACTGTGTTTGTGTGTGTGTGTGTGTGTGTGTGTGTGTGTGTGTGTGTGTGTGTGTGTGTGTGTGTGTGGGTGGGTGCGTGTGGGAGGTGGGTAGTATCTGTTGCATTCAGGTCCTACAGATCCTACAGGAAATACCCTATACATTCTTCCTGAATTAAAATGGTGTGACATGCCACACGAGAATTCTTTAGAAACCATTATGTATGGGCAAAACATGCTGCTCAAACAATATTAGCAATGAGGCTACTTGCAGAATCCAAAGCAGAATCATTTCTCAACATTTAGGCTACTTGATGTTCTGTTTAATTGTTTTATACCAGATGATAACTGTGTGTTATTACATCTGTGTGAAAGCTTAAGAACCCTTAACGCAGCGTTTCAAAAACTCAGTCCTGGGGCCTCACAGCCAAAATTCTGAAGTATTCCTTTAACTCCAGAGGTGTTCTTAGACTGTACCTGTACCATAGACGTTGTAAGATCTTCAGTACAGGCAGGGTTGGGTAGGTTACTTTCTAAATGTAATCCGTTACTGTTACTAGTTACCTGTCCAAATTTGTAATCAGTAACGTAACTTTTGGATTACCCAACCTCAGTAACGTAATCTGATTACATTCAGTGTGTGAGGACCGATGCTGGAGTAGAGAAGCAGGTACGGGGAGTCAAACATTTAATCGGAACAGACATGGAACAAGACAGGAACAGCATCAGCACACGGGTATACAAGGACATATGACAATCAATGCTGAAGCGGGGAACAGAGCGGGGGAACAGACAGATATAAGGGAGGTAATGACAGAGGTGATTGAGTCCAGTCCAGGTGAGTCCAATAATCTCTGATGCGCGTGACGGGGGAAGGCAGGAGTGCGTAATGCTGGACAAGCCGACTGGGCGTGAAATCCCGACGAATCGGCAGAGGCGTGAGAGCCTGGCGAGCTGGCCGAGGCATAGGAGCCTGACGATCCTGCTGAGGCGTGGGAGCCCCGTGATCTGGCGGAGGAGTAGCAGCCTGATGAGCCGGCTGGGTGTAAAAACCTGACGATCAGGCTGAGGTCTGACGTGTGATGGGCGCCTTCCGAGCCAACCGGGGCAAGACACCTCTCAAGTCAGCTAGGGCTTGACAGGCCGACGAGCTGGCTTTGGCACTCCTGGGATGCTGGCCTTCTAGGCAGAGTTCCTCTGTCCAGTGTCTGTGTTCTTTTGCCCATCTTAAACTTTTGTTTTTATTGGCCAGTCTGAGATATGGCTTTTTCTTTGCAACTCTGCCTAGAAGGCCAGCATCCCGGAGTCACCTCTTCACTGTTGACGTTGAGACTGGTGTTTTGCAGGTACTATTTAATGAAGCTGCCAGTTGAGGACTTGTGAGGCGTCTGTTTCTCAAACTAGACACTTTAATGTACTTGGCCTCTTGCTCAGTTGTGCACCGGGGCCTCCCACTCCTCTTTCTGTTCTGGTTAGAGCCAGTTTTCCCTGTTCTGTGAAGGGAGTAGTATACAGCGTTGTACAAGATCTTCAGTTTCTTGGCAATTTCTCGCATGGAATAGCCTTAGTTTCTCAGAACAAGAATAGACTGAGGAGTTTCAGAAGAAAGTTCTTTGTTTCTGGCCATTTTGAGCCTGTAATTGAACCCACAAATGCTGATGCTCCAGATACTCAACTAGTCTAAAGAAGTTTTATTGCTTATTTAATCAGAACAACAGTTTTCAGCTGTGCTAACATAATTGCCAAATGTTTTTTTAATGATCAATTAGCCTTTTTGAAATTATAAACTTGGATTAGCTAACAGAATTTGATAAATTTGTTATTTTAATGGACAAAAAGTGCTTTTCTTTCAAGAACAAGGACATTTCTAATAGACCCCAAACTTTTGAACAGTAGTGTATATATAATTTATAAGTCCAAGAATGGATGTAGCAACTACAGATTGTCCCATTAAACAGTGGTGTAAAGTACTTAAGTAAAAATACTTTAAAGTACTACTTTACTTTAAAGTCACGTGCTCCCTCTCCGGCCTCTAGGTCACGAGGCTGCTCATTGGTCACACACCTGTCATCATTGTTACGCGCACCTGCGCGTCATCAGACTCACCTGGACTCCATCACTTCCCTGATATATGTCATTCCCTTTGGTTCCTTCCCCAGGCGTTATTGTTTCTGTTTCCGTGTCATGTCTGTGCGTTGTTCGTGTTTCTTATTTTGCATTATGGTGTGTTTATTTATTAAAACACTCGCTCCCTGAACTTGCTTCCCGACTCTCAGCACACATCATTACAACTACTTAAGTATTTTTTTGGGGTATCTGTACTTTACTACTCATAGTTTTGACTTTTACTTTTACTCCACTACATTCGTAAAGAAAATAATGTACTTTTTACTCGTTATATTTTCCCTGACACACAAAGTCCTCTTTACATTTTGAATGCTTAGCAGGACAGTAAAATTGTCTAATTCACTCACTTCTCAAGAGAACATCCCTGGTCATCCCTACTGCCTCTGATCTTGCAGACTCACTAAACACAAATGCTTAGTTTTAAATTATGTCTAAGTGTTGAACTGTGCCCCTGGCTATCCGTAAATTTAAAAAACAAGAAAATTGTGTTGTCAGGTTTGCTTAATATGAGGAATTTTAAATGATTTATACATTTACTTTTGATACTTGAGACATTTAAAACCAAATACTTTTAGACTTTAACTCAAGTAGTATTTTACTGGGTGACTTTCACTTTTACTTGAGTCATTTTCTTTTCAGGTATCTTTACTTTTACTCAAGTATGAAAATTGGGTAATTTTCCACCACTGCCATTAAGTCTAGCAAAAGTGTCCATTAGGCCTATGGATTTTTTTTAACAGCATGAATTAGATTGAGCAATAAAAGCCACACTTTTATTCCATAGGCTGGGATCCACACTATGCAGCTGTTGTTCCATAGGCTGGGATCCACACTATGCAGCTGTTGTTCCATAGGCTGGGATCCACACTATGCAGCTGTTGTTCCATAGGCTGGGATCCACACTATGCAGCTGTTGTTCCATAGGCTGGGATCCACACTATGCAGCTGTTGCAAGAGCTCATTTTTCACTGGCTGTCCACTGGTTTCAAAAACAATGATTGATAGACAGCTTCAACCATTATTGGGTTCAAATACACATTTAGATTTGTGAACAGACATCCACAACAACCACAAACCGTCAGGCGCAAATAGCTAAATGAGAGCAGCAGTGTGATTCACATCAATGCGCTATGTAGATATCAATCATAAGTGATATCCGTATTGCCGTAGACTACATCACTTCTCTCATCCTTACCTCCAAGCGTTTATTCAAGTTGGATAATCTTTGGATGCCGACAGCAGTCGCACCATTGGAAGACATAGCTTGGACTGCAGCCTACAAAAGCCTATTCCTGCTCTTTTCCCACAATCCATCAAACACATTTGGTGTGTCATCACTGTGGTGTCTGACTTATGGTCAGACTCGCTCACGTTGAACAAATTTAAATGTGTGCCTTTCTTCAATGCCGATTTGAAAGTCATTGAGAAAACATAGAAGTGTCAAAGATTTTTTTAGCAAACAACCTTTCTAAATGTAAAAGTAATCCACAAAGTAATCATCTAGTTTTTCAAAAGTATCTGTAATCTAATTACAATATTTTTTGCTGGTAATGTAATGGATTACAGTTACAGTTTTAAGTAATTCCTTACACGTAACGGATTACATGTCATCAGTTACTCCCCAACCGCTAGTACAGGTATGAGAACATGTCCATGGCTCAAGCCTCTCTCTCCCATTGTCAGATTGACAGTGCCTGAAACTGAACATTAACCTGACCTCCATTAACATTAGCAACACTAGCTTGCAGAGGTGGAAGCTGTGCACATGCATAGAAAATGCAGCTTGAAGTAGAAATATCTTACCACAACATCTTAGCACAAGATCCATCTTGCATCCATAGCCAAAGATAAATGTGTTTTAGTAAAATTCCAAATCACCCACCCGATAGTGATGCACAACATTGCTATATTGAGATCAACGCTTGTCTGGCATCGAAAAGCACAGGATTCAT